>NC_090701.1:44922446-44934946 GCF_040954835.1 Lepisosteus oculatus
CATCAGCCTTTCTAGGACCTGCAAGATATCACCCACTACTGCAGACGATGGAGTGTACAGCAGACATGCATGTATTTTATGACAGAGGTTCCTGCGTCGTCAAAATACCCGGAACACCTCCTCCGAGTTCAACGTCTTGCACGGCTCTAAGGGTAACAAACGGGGTGTGGGAAAAAAGGCCACACTTCCCTGACCGGGAATCGAACCCGGGCCGCGGCGGTGAGAGCGCCGAATCCTAACCACTAGACCACCAGGGACACAGGGAAAAGCCCTCTCCCGTCTGTGGCGTGCCCGCAGTGCGACCGACGTCGGCTCTGAAAGCGGGGCCAAGCTCGGCAATTTTAATTGAGACAGAGACTCATCCACCAGCGATTTTAAAACTGCAGTAACCCGTTGAAGACACGACCCCGCCTGCCGTCGTCACTTAGATCTAACCCGCAAAAGAATCACTGCTACAACAGCTTCCGCGACACAATGGTCAGCCAACTGGGGGAGGAACTGTGTTGTGAAAAACTGGAAAGACACAACAGGGAAACCCACGAGGTTCAGTGTCATACAGACTAGTGTCGCTTGACAGACAAAACTTGCAGTACAAGATTTCTAAAGATTCTTCACAATCACAGGAGTTACAGCCATCACACATCGGTGGGTTAACACTCACACACACAAAGAAAACCACATCGCCCAGCACAAAGAAGAAAACAAGACTTACACCAAGTTGAGAGCACTTTGCCGCTGGGGGAACGGAATCACGACTGTCTTCGATATTGACGCCAGGCTTTCCCTACACAAGGCCAGAACCAGACCGTGAAAAGATGGCTCCGGGATGCCCGCGCTGCTCAGGTCGAGCCCGTTATGCCAAAGCAGCCTGTGGCGGGCAATGAAAACTCAAGCAGCCAGTGTGTCTGCTTCCTGGTCTGCAAAGGCTCTCCAGGAAAATCTCTCTTGCGCTTCTGCTGAACTGCTGCTTCATCTACACAGGGGCCCCCGCCTTCTTAATCAAGGAGTCCAATGGCAGCATTAGTCGCAAGTGCTCGTCAGTTCCCACACAGTCGGGGAGGAGCCCGGGACTTGATGAGGACAACGACAGCCAGCTTGGCATTGTTTTCCTCGGCACCTATCAATTATCACAGCAGGGTGTGACGTCCCCGGGGCGTGGGGTGTGAGTGAGGGACAGGAAGCAAGCAAGAGACAGAGGAAGTCAAGAGCCACCACACCCTGTTGCTTGCCAGTAATCACACAACTATGGCCCTCAGCTGATACCCCTTTACAAGTGGGAGACCCTGCTCCGAGTCCAGCCCGAGTGCAAAAGGAGGGCAAAAGGCCCCAGCGAGATTTGAACTCGCGACCCCTGGTTTACAAGACCAGTGCTCTAACCCCTGAGCTATGGAGCCACGAGGCTCCAGGTCCTGACTCACGCGCACACAAACGTACCGAGTCAAGCAGCTGGCAACATGAGGGAGACACGGTGCCCGGCTCAGCTACACAGCGGAGAGAGCAGAGAAAGGACGCCACGGCGAAGCTGAAGTCTTGCACAGGCCCATGGAAGACACCGAAGATCACCAAGGGAATCGACAGTCGCCCCGGCTCTTGTGTGGTTCCATGGTGTAATGGTTAGCACTCTGGACTCTGAATCCAGCGATCCGAGTTCAAATCTCGGTGGAACCTTTTGTGGGTGACATTGGAATTGGTGTCTGGAATGCCAAACGGGAATTCCCGCTGAAATAAACGGGGTGGGGGGAAAAAAGCCACGCTTCCCTGACCAGGAACTGAACTTGGGCCGCAGCGGTGAGAGTGCCGAATCCTAACCACTAGACCACCAGGGACACAGGGAAAGGCCCTCTCCCATCTGTGGCGTGCCCGCAGCGCGACCGACGTCGGCTCTTAAAGCGGGGCCGAGCTCGGCAATCTTGAATTGAGACAGAGACTCATCCACCCGCGATTTTAAAACTGCAGTAACCCGTTGAAGACACGACCCCGCCTGCCGTCGTCACTTAGATCTAACCCGTAAAAGAATCACTGCTACAACAGCTTCCGCGACGCAATGGTCAGCCACCTGGGGGAGGAACCGTGGTGTGAATGACTGGAAGGACACAACAGGGAAACCCACGAGGTTCAGTGTCATACAGACTAGTTTCGCTTGACAGAAAATGAAATCACAAGTAGCCAGTGTGTCTGTAAAGGCTCTCCAGGAAAATTTCTCACTCTTCTGCTGAACTGCTGCTTCATCTACGCAGGGGCCCCCGCCTTCTTAATCAAGGAGTCCAATGGCAGCATTTGTCGCAAGTGCTCGTCAGTTCCCACACAGTCGGGGAAGAGCCCGGGACTTGATGAGGACAACGACAGCCAGCTTGGCATTGTTTTCCTCGGCACCTATCAATTATCACAGCAGGGTATGACGTCCCCGGGGCGTGGGGTGTGAGTGAGGGACAGGAAGCAGGCAAGAGACAGAGAAAGCCAAGAGCCACCACACCCTGTTGCTTGCCAGTATTCACACAATTACGGCCCTCAGCTGATACCCCTTTACAAGCGGGAGACCCTGCTCCGCGTCCAGCCCGAGTGCAAAAGGCCCCGGCGAGATTTGAACTCGCGACCCCTGGTTTACAAGGCCAGTGCTCTAACCCCTGAACTATGGAGCCACGAGGCTCCAGACCCTGACTCACGCACACACAAGCGTACCGAGTCACGCAGCTGGCTACATGTGGGAGACACGGTGCCCGGCTCAGCTACACAATGGAGAAAGCAAAGAAAGGACGCCACGGCGAAGCTGAAGTCTTGCACAGGCCCATGGACGTCGCCCCAGCTCTCGTGTGGTTCCATGGTGTAATGGTTAGCACTCTGGGCTTTGAATCCAGCGATCCGAGTTCAAGTCTCGGTGGAACCTGTTGTGGGTGACATTGAAATCAGGACCTGTGTATGGGATCGTGGGCTGCTTTCCTTGCGTGCTCTGCTGTGGGCAAAGAAACCTGCTTTTACTCATCAGCCTTTCTAGGACCTGCAAGATATCACCCACTACTGCAGACGATTGAGTGTACAGCAGACATGCGTGTATTTTATGACAGAGGTTCCTGCGTCGTCAAAATACCCGGAACACCTCCTCCGAGTTCAATGTCTTGCACGGCTCTAAGGGTAACAAACGGGGTGTGGGAAAAAAGGCCACACTTCCCTGACCGGGAATCGAACCCGGGCCGCGGCGGTGAGAGCGCCGAATCCTAACCACTAGACCACCAGGGACACGGGGAAAAGCCCTCTCCCGTCTGTGGCGTGCCCGCAGTGCGACCGACGTCGGCTCTGAAAGCGGGGCCAGGCTCGGCAATCTTTAATTGAGACAGAGACTCATCCACCAGCGATTTTAAAACTGCAGTAACCCGTTGAAGACACGACCCCGCCTGCCGTCGTCACTTAGATCTAACCCGCAAAAGAATCACTGCTACAACAGCTTCCGCGACACAATGGTCAGCCAACTGGGGGAGGAACTGTGTTGTGAAAAACTGGAAAGACACAACAGGGAAACCCACGAGGTTCAGTGTCATACAGACTAGTGTCGCTTGACAGACAAAACTTGCAGTACAAGATTTCTAAAGATTCTTCACAATCACAGGAGTTACAGCCATCACACATCGGTGGGTTAACACTCACACACACAAAGAAAACCACATCGCCCAGCACAAAGAAGAAAACAAGACTTACACCAAGTTGAGAGCACTTTGCCGCTGGGGGAACGGAATCACGACTGTCTTCGATATTGACGCCAGGCTTTCCCTACACAAGGCCAGAACCAGACCGTGAAAAGATGGCTCCGGGATGCCCGCGCTGCTCAGGTCGAGCCCGTTATGCCAAAGCAGCCTGTGGCGGGCAATGAAAACTCAAGCAGCCAGTGTGTCTGCTTCCTGGTCTGCAAAGGCTCTCCAGGAAAATCTCTCTTGCGCTTCTGCTGAACTGCTGCTTCATCTACACAGGGGCCCCCGCCTTCTTAATCAAGGAGTCCAATGGCAGCATTAGTCGCAAGTGCTCGTCAGTTCCCACACAGTCGGGGAGGAGCCCGGGACTTGATGAGGACAACGACAGCCAGCTTCGTGCCCAGTCGCCCCAGTTCTCGTTTGGTTCCATGGTGTAATGGTTAGCACTCTGGGCTTTGAATCCAGCGATCCGAGTTCAAGTCTTGGTGGAACCTGTTGTGGGTGACGTTGAAATCGGGACCTGTGTATGGAATCGTGGGCTGCTTTCCTTCCGTGCTCTGCTGTGGGCAAAGAAACCTGCTTTTACTCATCAGCCTTTCTAGGACCTGCAAGATATCACCCACTACTGCAGACGATTGAGTGTACAGCAGACATGCGTGTATTTTATGACAGAGGTTCCTGCGTCGTCAAAATACCCGGAACACCTCCTCCGAGTTCAACGTCTTGCACGGCTCTAAGGGTAACAAACGGGGTGTGGGAAAAAAGGCCACACTTCCCTGACCGGGAATCGAACCCGGGCCGCGGCGGTGAAAGCGCCGAATCCTAACCACTAGACCACCAGGGACACGGGTAAAAGCCCTCTCCCGTCTGTGGCGTGCCCGCAGTGCGACCGACGTCGGCTCTGAAAGCGGGGCCAAGCTCGGCAATCTTGAATTGAGACAGAGACTCATCCACCCGCGATTTTAAAACTGCAGTAACCCGTTGAAGACACGACCCCGCCTGCCGTCGTCACTTAGATCTAACCCGTAAAAGAATCACTGCTACAACAGCTTCCGCGACGCAATGGTCAGCCACCTGGGGGAGGAACCGTGGTGTGAATGACTGGAAGGACACAACAGGGAAACCCACGAGGTTCAGTGTCATACAGACTAGTTTCGCTTGACAGAAAATGAAATCACAAGTAGCCAGTGTGTCTGTAAAGGCTCTCCAGGAAAATTTCTCACGCTTCTGCTGAACTGCTGCTTCATCTACGCAGGGGCCCCCGCCTTCTTAATCAAGGAGTCCAATGGCAGCATTTGTCGCAAGTGCTCGTCAGTTCCCACACAGTCGGGGAAGAGCCCGGGACTTGATGAGGACAACGACAGCCAGCTTGGCATTGTTTTCCTCGGCACCTATCAATTATCACAGCAGGGTATGACGTCCCCGGGGCGTGGGGTGTGAGTGAGGGACAGGAAGCAGGCAAGAGACAGAGAAAGCCAAGAGCCACCACACCCTGTTGCTTGCCAGTATTCACACAATTACGGCCCTCAGCTGATACCCCTTTACAAGCGGGAGACCCTGCTCCGCGTCCAGCCCGAGTGCAAAAGGCCCCGGCGAGATTTGAACTCGCGACCCCTGGTTTACAAGGCCAGTGCTCTAACCCCTGAACTATGGAGCCACGAGGCTCCAGACCCTGACTCACGCACACACAAGCGTACCGAGTCACGCAGCTGGCTACATGTGGGAGACACGGTGCCCGGCTCAGCTACACAATGGAGAAAGCAAAGAAAGGACGCCACGGCGAAGCTGAAGTCTTGCACAGGCCCATGGACGTCGCCCCAGCTCTCGTGTGGTTCCATGGTGTAATGGTTAGCACTCTGGGCTTTGAATCCAGCGATCCGAGTTCAAGTCTCGGTGGAACCTGTTGTGGGTGACATTGAAATCAGGACCTGTGTATGGGATCGTGGGCTGCTTTCCTTGCGTGCTCTGCTGTGGGCAAAGAAACCTGCTTTTACTCATCAGCCTTTCTAGGACCTGCAAGATATCACCCACTACTGCAGACGATTGAGTGTACAGCAGACATGCGTGTATTTTATGACAGAGGTTCCTGCGTCGTCAAAATACCCGGAACACCTCCTCCGAGTTCAACGTCTTGCACGGCTCTAAGGGTAACAAACGGGGTGTGGGAAAAAAGGCCACACTTCCCTGACCGGGAATCGAACCCGGGCCGCGGCGGTGAGAGCGCCGAATCCTAACCACTAGACCACCAGGGACACGGGGAAAAGCCCTCTCCCGTCTGTGGCGTGCCCGCAGTGCGACCGACGTCGGCTCTGAAAGCGGGGCCAAGCTCGGCAATCTTTAATTGAGACAGAGACTCATCCACCAGCGATTTTAAAACTGCAGTAACCCGTTGAAGACACGACCCCGCCTGCCGTCGTCACTTAGATCTAACCCGCAAAAGAATCACTGCTACAACAGCTTCCGCGACACAATGGTCAGCCAACTGGGGGAGGAACTGTGTTGTGAAAAACTGGAAAGACACAACAGGGAAACCCACCAGGTTCAGTGTCATACAGACTAGTGTCGCTTGACAGACAAAACATGCAGTACAAGATTTCTAAAGATTCTTCACAATCACAGGAGTTACAGCCATCACACATCGGTGGGTTAACACTCACACACACAAAGAAAACCACATCGCCCAGCACAAAGAAGAAAACAAGACTTACACCAAGTTGAGAGCACTTTGCCGCTGGGGGAACGGAATCACGACTGTCTTCGATATTGACGCCAGGCTTTCCCTACACAAGGCCAGAACCAGACCGTGAAAAGATGGCTCCGGGATGCCCGCGCTGCTCAGGTCGAGCCCGTTATGCCAAAGCAGCCTGTGGCGGGCAATGAAAACTCAAGCAGCCAGTGTGTCTGCTTCCTGGTCTGCAAAGGCTCTCCAGGAAAATCTCTCTTGCGCTTCTGCTGAACTGCTGCTTCATCTACACAGGGGCCCCCGCCTTCTTAATCAAGGAGTCCAATGGCAGCATTAGTCGCAAGTGCTCGTCAGTTCCCACACAGTCGGGGAGGAGCCCGGGACTTGATGAGGACAACGACAGCCAGCTTGGCATTGTTTTCCTCGGCACCTATCAATTATCACAGCAGGGTGTGACGTCCCCGGGGCGTGGGGTGTGAGTGAGGGACAGGAAGCAAGCAAGAGACAGAGGAAGTCAAGAGCCACCACACCCTGTTGCTTGCCAGTAATCACACAACTATGGCCCTCAGCTGATACCCCTTTACAAGTGGGAGACCCTGCTCCGAGTCCAGCCCGAGTGCAAAAGGAGGGCAAAAGGCCCCAGCGAGATTTGAACTCGCGACCCCTGGTTTACAAGACCAGTGCTCTAACCCCTGAGCTATGGAGCCACGAGGCTCCAGGTCCTGACTCACGCGCACACAAACGTACCGAGTCAAGCAGCTGGCAACATGAGGGAGACACGGTGCCCGGCTCAGCTACACAGCGGAGAGAGCAGAGAAAGGACGCCACGGCGAAGCTGAAGTCTTGCACAGGCCCATGGAAGACACCGAAGATCACCAAGGGAATCGACAGTCGCCCCGGCTCTTGTGTGGTTCCATGGTGTAATGGTTAGCACTCTGGACTCTGAATCCAGCGATCCGAGTTCAAATCTCGGTGGAACCTTTTGTGGGTGACATTGGAATTGGTGTCTGGAATGCCAAACGGGAATTCCCGCTGAAATAAACGGGGTGGGGGGAAAAAAGCCACGCTTCCCTGACCAGGAACTGAACTTGGGCCGCAGCGGTGAGTGCCGAATCCTAACCACTAGACCACCAGGGACACAGGGAAAGGCCCTCTCCCATCTGTGGCGTGCCCGCAGCGCGACCGACGTCGGCTCTTAATGCGGGGCCGAGCTCGGCAATCTTGAATTGAGACAGAGACTCATCCACCCGCGATTTTAAAACTGCAGTAACCCGTTGAAGACACGACCCCGCCTGCCGTCGTCACTTAGATCTAACCCGTAAAAGAATCACTGCTACAACAGCTTCCGCGACGCAATGGTCAGCCACCTGGGGGAGGAACCGTGGTGTGAATGACTGGAAGGACACAACAGGGAAACCCACGAGGTTCAGTGTCATACAGACTAGTTTCGCTTGACAGAAAATGAAATCACAAGTAGCCAGTGTGTCTGTAAAGGCTCTCCAGGAAAATTTCTCACGCTTCTGCTGAACTGCTGCTTCATCTACGCAGGGGCCCCCGCCTTCTTAATCAAGGAGTCCAATGGCAGCATTTGTCGCAAGTGCTCGTCAGTTCCCACACAGTCGGGGAAGAGCCCGGGACTTGATGAGGACAACGACAGCCAGCTTGGCATTGTTTTCCTCGGCACCTATCAATTATCACAGCAGGGTATGACGTCCCCGGGGCATGGGGTGTGAGTGAGGGACAGGAAGCAGGCAAGAGACAGAGAAAGCCAAGAGCCACCACACCCTGTTGCTTGCCAGTATTCACACAATTACGGCCCTCAGCTGATACCCCTTTACAAGCGGGAGACCCTGCTCCGCGTCCAGCCCGAGTGCAAAAGGCCCCGGCGAGATTTGAACTCGCGACCCCTGGTTTACAAGGCCAGTGCTCTAACCCCTGAACTATGGAGCCACGAGGCTCCAGACCCTGACTCACGCACACACAAGCGTACCGAGTCACGCAGCTGGCTACATGTGGGAGACACGGTGCCCGGCTCAGCTACACAATGGAGAAAGCAAAGAAAGGACGCCACGGCGAAGCTGAAGTCTTGCACAGGCCCATGGACGTCGCCCCAGCTCTCGTGTGGTTCCATGGTGTAATGGTTAGCACTCTGGGCTTTGAATCCAGCGATCTGAGTTCAAGTCTCGGTGGAACCTGTTGTGGGTGACATTGAAATCAGGACCTGTGTATGGGATCGTGGGCTGCTTTCCTTGCGTGCTCTGCTGTGGGCAAAGAAACCTGCTTTTACTCATCAGCCTTTCTAGGACCTGCAAGATATCACCCACTACTGCAGACGATTGAGTGTACAGCAGACATGCGTGTATTTTATGACAGAGGTTCCTGCGTCGTCAAAATACCCGGAACACCTCCTCCGAGTTCAACGTCTTGCACGGCT
The DNA here is from genome assembly GCF_040954835.1 of Lepisosteus oculatus. NCBI lineage: Eukaryota > Metazoa > Chordata > Actinopteri > Semionotiformes > Lepisosteidae > Lepisosteus > Lepisosteus oculatus. Next base: position 44,931,244 of record NC_090701.1, read on the forward strand.
CTAAGGGTAACAAACGGGGTGTGGGAAAAAAGGCCACACTTCCCTGACCGGGAATCGAACCCGGGCCGCGGCGGTGAAAGCGCCGAATCCTAACCACTAGACCACCAGGGACACGGGGAAAAGCCCTCTCCCGTCTGTGGCGTGCCCGCAGTGCGACCGACGTCGGCTCTGAAAGCGGGGCCAAGCTCGGCAATCTTTAATTGAGACAGAGACTCATCCACCAGCGATTTTAAAACTGCAGTAACCCGCTGAAGACACGACCCCGCCTGCCGTCGTCACTTAGATCTAACCCGCAAAAGAATCACTGCTACAACAGCTTCCGCGACACAATGGTCAGCCAACTGGGGGAGGAACTGTGTTGTGAAAAACTGGAAAGACACAACAGGGAAACCCACGAGGTTCAGTGTCATACAGACTAGTGTCGCTTGACAGACAAAACTTGCAGTACAAGATTTCTAAAGATTCTTCACAATCACAGGAGTTACAGCCATCACACATCGGTGGGTTAACACTCACACACACAAAGAAAACCACATCGCCCAGCACAAAGAAGAAAACAAGACTTACACCAAGTTGAGAGCACTTTGCCGCTGGGGGAACGGAATCACGACTGTCTTCGATATTGACGCCAGGCTTTCCCTACACAAGGCCAGAACCAGACCGTGAAAAGATGGCTCCGGGATGCCCGCGCTGCTCAGGTCGAGCCCGTTATGCCAAAGCAGCCTGTGGCGGGCAATGAAAACTCAAGCAGCCAGTGTGTCTGCTTCCTGGTCTGCAAAGGCTCTCCAGGAAAATCTCTCTTGCGCTTCTGCTGAACTGCTGCTTCATCTACACAGGGGCCCCCGCCTTCTTAATCAAGGAGTCCAATGGCAGCATTAGTCGCAAGTGCTCGTCAGTTCCCACACAGTCGGGGAGGAGCCCGGGACTTGATGAGGACAACGACAGCCAGCTTGGCATTGTTTTCCTCGGCACCTATCAATTATCACAGCAGGGTGTGACGTCCCCGGGGCGTGGGGTGTGAGTGAGGGACAGGAAGCAAGCAAGAGACAGAGGAAGTCAAGAGCCACCACACCCTGTTGCTTGCCAGTAATCACACAACTATGGCCCTCAGCTGATACCCCTTTACAAGTGGGAGACCCTGCTCCGAGTCCAGCCCGAGTGCAAAAGGAGGGCAAAAGGCCCCAGCGAGATTTGAACTCGCGACCCCTGGTTTACAAGACCAGTGCTCTAACCCCTGAGCTATGGAGCCACGAGGCTCCAGGTCCTGACTCACGCGCACACAAACGTACCGAGTCAAGCAGCTGGCAACATGAGGGAGACACGGTGCCCGGCTCAGCTACACAGCGGAGAGAGCAGAGAAAGGACGCCACGGCGAAGCTGAAGTCTTGCACAGGCCCATGGAAGACACCGAAGATCACCAAGGGAATCGACAGTCGCCCCGGCTCTTGTGTGGTTCCATGGTGTAATGGTTAGCACTCTGGACTCTGAATCCAGCGATCCGAGTTCAAATCTCGGTGGAACCTTTTGTGGGTGACATTGGAATTGGTGTCTGGAATGCCAAACGGGAATTCCCGCTGAAATAAACGGGGTGGGGGGAAAAAAGCCACGCTTCCCTGACCAGGAACTGAACTTGGGCCGCAGCGGTGAGAGTGCCGAATCCTAACCACTAGACCACCAGGGACACAGGGAAAGGCCCTCTCCCATCTGTGGCGTGCCCGCAGCGCGACCGACGTCGGCTCTTAAAGAGGGGCCGAGCTCGGCAATCTTGAATTGAGACAGAGACTCATCCACCCGCGATTTTAAAACTGCAGTAACCCGGTGAAGACACGACCCCGCCTGCCGTCGTCACTTAGATTTAACCCGTAAAAGAATCACTGCTACAACAGCTTCCGCGACGCAATGGTCAGCCACCTGGGGGAGGAACCGTGGTGTGAATGACTGGAAGGACACAACAGGGAAACCCACGAGGTTCAGTGTCATACAGACTAGTTTCGCTTGACAGAAAATGAAATCACAAGTAGCCAGTGTGTCTGTAAAGGCTCTCCAGGAAAATTTCTCACGCTTCTGCTGAACTGCTGCTTCATCTACGCAGGGGCCCCCGCCTTCTTAATCAAGGAGTCCAATGGCAGCATTTGTCGCAAGTGCTCGTCAGTTCCCACACAGTCGGGGAAGAGCCCGGGACTTGATGAGGACAACGACAGCCAGCTTGGCATTGTTTTCCTCGGCACCTATCAATTATCACAGCAGGGTATGACGTCCCCGGGGCGTGGGGTGTGAGTGAGGGACAGGAAGCAGGCAAGAGACAGAGAAAGCCAAGAGCCACCACACCCTGTTGCTTGCCAGTATTCACACAATTACGGCCCTCAGCTGATACCCCTTTACAAGCGGGAGACCCTGCTCCGCGTCCAGCCCGAGTGCAAAAGGCCCCGGCGAGATTTGAACTCGCGACCCCTGGTTTACAAGGCCAGTGCTCTAACCCCTGAACTATGGAGCCACGAGGCTCCAGACCCTGACTCACGCACACACAAACGTACCGAGTCACGCAGCTGGCTACATGTGGGAGACACGGTGCCCGGCTCAGCTACACAATGGAGAAAGCAAAGAAAGGACGCCACGGCGAAGCTGAAGTCTTGCACAGGCCCATGGACGTCGCCCCAGCTCTCGTGTGGTTCCATGGTGTAATGGTTAGCACTCTGGGCTTTGAATCCAGCGATCCGAGTTCAAGTCTCGGTGGAACCTGTTGTGGGTGACATTGAAATCAGGACCTGTGTATGGGATCGTGGGCTGCTTTCCTTGCGTGCTCTGCTGTGGGCAAAGAAACCTGCTTTTACTCATCAGCCTTTCTAGGACCTGCAAGATATCACCCACTACTGCAGACGATCGAGTGTACAGCAGACATGCGTGTATTTTATGACAGAGGTTCCTGCGTCGTCAAAATACCCGGAACACCTCCTCCGAGTTCAACGTCTTGCACGGCTCTAAGGGTAACAAACGGGGTGTGGGAAAAAAGGCCACACTTCCCTGACCGGGAATCGAACCCGGGCCGCGGCGGTGAGAGCGCCGAATCCTAACCACTAGACCACCAGGGACACGGGGAAAAGCCCTCTCCCGTCTGTGGCGTGCCCGCAGTGCGACCGACGTCGGCTCTGAAAGCGGGGCCAGGCTCGGCAATCTTTAATTGAGACAGAGACTCATCCACCAGCGATTTTAAAACTGCAGTAACCCGTTGAAGACACGACCCCGCCTGCCGTCGTCACTTAGATCTAACCCGCAAAAGAATCACTGCTACAACAGCTTCCGCGACACAATGGTCAGCCAACTGGGGGAGGAACTGTGTTGTGAAAAACTGGAAAGACACAACAGGGAAACCCACCAGGTTCAGTGTCATACAGACTAGTGTCGCTTGACAGACAAAACTTGCAGTACAAGATTTCTAAAGATTCTTCACAATCACAGGAGTTACAGCCATCACACATCGGTGGGTTAACACTCACACACACAAAGAAAACCACATTGCCCAGCACAAAGAAGAAAACAAGACTTACACCAAGTTGAGAGCACTTTGCCGCTGGGGGAACGGAATCACGACTGTCTTCGATATTGACGCCAGGCTTTCCCTACACAAGGCCAGAACCAGACCGTGAAAAGATGGCTCCGGGATGCCCGCGCTGCTCAGGTCGAGCCCGTTATGCCAAAGCAGCCT
>NC_090701.1:44939946-44949946 GCF_040954835.1 Lepisosteus oculatus
TGACATTGAAATCAGGACCTGTGTATGGGATCGTGGGCTGCTTTCCTTGCGTGCTCTGCTGTGGGCAAAGAAACCTGCTTTTACTCATCAGCCTTTCTAGGACCTGCAAGATATCACCCACTACTGCAGACGATGGAGTGTACAGCAGACATGCGTGTATTTTATGACAGAGGTTCCAGCGTCGTCAAAATACCCGGAACACCTCCTCCGAGTTCAACGTCTTGCACGGCTCTAAGGGTAACAAACGGGGTGTGGGAAAAAAGGCCACACTTCCCTGACCGGGAATCGAACACGGGCCGCGGCGGTGAGAGCGCCGAATCCTAACCACTAGACCACCAGGGACACGGGGAAAAGCCCTCTCCCGTCTGTGGCGTGCCCGCAGTGCGACCGACGTCGGCTCTGAAAGCGGGGCCAGGCTCGGCAATCTTTAATTGAGACAGAGACTCATCCACCAGCGATTTTAAAACTGCAGTAACCCGTTGAAGACACGACCCCGCCTGCCGTCGTCACTTAGATCTAACCTGCAAAAGAATCACTGCTACAACAGCTTCCGCGACACAATGGTCAGCCAACTGGGGGAGGAACTGTGTTGTGAAAAACTGGAAAGACACAACAGGGAAACCCACCAGGTTCAGTGTCATACAGACTAGTGTCGCTTGACAGACAAAACTTGCAGTACAAGATTTCTAAAGATTCTTCACAATCACAGGAGTTACAGCCATCACACATCGGTGGGTTAACACTCACACACACAAAGAAAACCACATCGCCCAGCACAAAGAAGAAAACAAGACTTACACCAAGTTGAGAGCACTTTGCCGCTGGGGGAACGGAATCACGACTGTCTTCGATATTGACGCCAGGCTTTCCCTACACAAGGCCAGAACCAGACCGTGAAAAGATGGCTCCGGGATGCCCGCGCTGCTCAGGTCGAGCCCGTTATGCCAAAGCAGCCTGTGGCGGGCAATGAAAACTCAAGCAGCCAGTGTGTCTGCTTCCTGGTCTGCAAAGGCTCTCCAGGAAAATCTCTCTTGCGCTTCTGCTGAACTGCTGCTTCATCTACACAGGGGCCCCCGCCTTCTTAATCAAGGAGTCCAATGGCAGCATTAGTCGCAAGTGCTCGTCAGTTCCCACACAGTCGGGGAGGAGCCCGGGACTTGATGAGGACAACGACAGCCAGCTTGGCATTGTTTTCCTCGGCACCTATCAATTATCACAGCAGGGTGTGACGTCCCCGGGTCGTGGGGTGTGAGTGAGGGACAGGAAGCAAGCAAGAGACAGAGGAAGTCAAGAGCCACCACACCCTGTTGCTTGCCAGTAATCACACAACTATGGCCCTCAGCTGATACCCCTTTACAAGTGGGAGACCCTGCTCCGAGTCCAGCCCGAGTGCAAAAGGAGGGCAAAAGGCCCCAGCGAGATTTGAACTCGCGACCCCTGGTTTACAAGACCAGTGCTCTAACCCCTGAGCTATGGAGCCACGAGGCTCCAGGTCCTGACTCACGCGCACACAAACGTACCGAGTCAAGCAGCTGGCAACATGAGGGAGACACGGTGCCCGGCTCAGCTACACAGCGGAGAGAGCAGAGAAAGGACGCCACGGCGAAGCTGAAGTCTTGCACAGGCCCATGGAAGACACCGAAGATCACCAAGGGAATCGACAGTCGCCCCGGCTCTTGTGTGGTTCCATGGTGTAATGGTTAGCACTCTGGACTCTGAATCCAGCGATCCGAGTTCAAATCTCGGTGGAACCTTTTGTGGGTGACATTGGAATTGGTGTCTGGAATGCCAAACGGGAATTCCCGCTGAAATAAACGGGGTGGGGGGAAAAAAGCCACGCTTCCCTGACCAGGAACTGAACTTGGGCCGCAGCGGTGAGAGTGCCGAATCCTAACCACTAGACCACCAGGGACACAGGGAAAGGCCCTCTCCCATCTGTGGCGTGCCCGCAGCGCGACCGACGTCGGCTCTTAAAGCGGGGCCGAGCTCGGCAATCTTGAATTGAGACAGAGACTCATCCACCCGCGATTTTAAAACTGCAGTAACCCGTTGAAGAAACGACCCCGCCTGCCGTCGTCACTTAGATCTAACCCGTAAAAGAATCACTGCTACAACAGCTTCCGCGACGCAATGGTCAGCCACCTGGGGGAGGAACCGTGGTGTGAATGACTGGAAGGACACAACAGGGAAACCCACGAGGTTCAGTGTCATACAGACTAGTTTCGCTTGACAGAAAATGAAATCACAAGTAGCCAGTGTGTCTGTAAAGGCTCTCCAGGAAAATTTCTCACGCTTCTGCTGAACTGCTGCTTCATCTACGCAGGGGCCCCCGCCTTCTTAATCAAGGAGTCCAATGGCAGCATTTGTCGCAAGTGCTCGTCAGTTCCCACACAGTCGGGGAAGAGCCCGGGACTTGATGAGGACAACGACAGCCAGCTTGGCATTGTTTTCCTCGGCACCTATCAATTATCACAGCAGGGTATGACGTCCCCGGGGCGTGGGGTGTGAGTGAGGGACAGGAAGCAGGCAAGAGACAGAGAAAGCCAAGAGCCACCACACCCTGTTGCTTGCCAGTATTCACACAATTACGGCCCTCAGCTGATACCCCTTTACAAGCGGGAGACCCTGCTCCGCGTCCAGCCCGAGTGCAAAAGGCCCCGGCGAGATTTGAACTCGCGACCCCTGGTTTACAAGGCCAGTGCTCTAACCCCTGAACTATGGAGCCACGAGGCTCCAGACCCTGACTCACGCACACACAAACGTACCGAGTCACGCAGCTGGCTACATGTGGGAGACACGGTGCCCGGCTCAGCTACACAATGGAGAAAGCAAAGAAAGGACGCCACGGCGAAGCTGAAGTCTTGCACAGGCCCATGGACGTCGCCCCAGCTCTCGTGTGGTTCCATGGTGTAATGGTTAGCACTCTGGGCTTTGAATCCAGCGATCCGAGATCAAGTCTCGGTGGAACCTGTTGTGGGTGACATTGAAATCAGGACCTGTGTATGGGATCGTGGGCTGCTTTCCTTGCGTGCTCTGCTGTGGGCAAAGAAACCTGCTTTTACTCATCAGCCTTTCTAGGACCTGCAAGATATCACCCACTACTGCAGACGATGGAGTGTACAGCAGACATGCGTGTATTTTATGACAGAGGTTCCTGCGTCGTCAAAATACCCGGAACACCTCCTCCGAGTTCAACGTCTTGCACGGCTCTAAGGGTAACAAACGGGGTGTGGGAAAAAAGGCCACACTTCCCTGACCGGGAATCGAACACGGGCCGCAGCGGTGAGAGCGCCGAATCCTAACCACTAGACCACCAGGGACACGGGGAAAAGCCCTCTCCCGTCTGTGGCGTGCCCGCAGTGCGACCGACGTCGGCTCTGAAAGCGGGGCCAGGCTCGGCAATCTTTAATTGAGACAGAGACTCATCCACCAGCGATTTTAAAACTGCAGTAACCCGTTGAAGACACGACCCCGCCTGCCGTCGTCACTTAGATCTAACCTGCAAAAGAATCACTGCTACAACAGCTTCCGCGACACAATGGTCAGCCAACTGGGGGAGGAACTGTGTTGTGAAAAACTGGAAAGACACAACAGGGAAACCCACCAGGTTCAGTGTCATACAGACTAGTGTCGCTTGACAGACAAAACTTGCAGTACAAGATTTCTAAAGATTCTTCACAATCACAGGAGTTACAGCCATCACACATCGGTGGGTTAACACTCACACACACAAAGAAAACCACATCGCCCAGCACAAAGAAGAAAACAAGACTTACACCAAGTTGAGAGCACTTTGCCGCTGGGGGAACGGAATCACGACTGTCTTCGATATTGACGCCAGGCTTTCCCTACACAAGGCCAGAACCAGACCGTGAAAAGATGGCTCCGGGATGCCCGCGCTGCTCAGGTCGAGCCCGTTATGCCAAAGCAGCCTGTGGCGGGCAATGAAAACTCAAGCAGCCAGTGTGTCTGCTTCCTGGTCTGCAAAGGCTCTCCAGGAAAATCTCTCTTGCGCTTCTGCTGAACTGCTGCTTCATCTACACAGGGGCCCCCGCCTTCTTAATCAAGGAGTCCAATGGCAGCATTAGTCGCAAGTGCTCGTCAGTTCCCACACAGTCGGGGAGGAGCCCGGGACTTGATGAGGACAACGACAGCCAGCTTGGCATTGTTTTCCTCGGCACCTATCAATTATCACAGCAGGGTGTGACGTCCCCGGGGCGTGGGGTGTGAGTGAGGGACAGGAAGCAAGCAAGAGACAGAGGAAGTCAAGAGCCACCACACCCTGTTGCTTGCCAGTAATCACACAACTATGGCCCTCAGCTGATACCCCTTTACAAGTGGGAGACCCTGCTCCGAGTCCAACCCGAGTGCAAAAGGAGGGCAAAAGGCCCCAGCGAGATTTGAACTCGCGACCCCTGGTTTACAAGACCAGTGCTCTAACCCCTGAGCTATGGAGCCACGAGGCTCCAGGTCCTGACTCACGCGCACACAAACGTACCGAGTCAAGCAGCTGGCAACATGAGGGAGACACGGTGCCCGGCTCAGCTACACAGCGGAGAGAGCAGAGAAAGGACGCCACGGCGAAGCTGAAGTCTTGCACAGGCCCATGGAAGACACCGAAGATCACCAAGGGAATCGACAGTCGCCCCGGCTCTTGTGTGGTTCCATGGTGTAATGGTTAGCACTCTGGACTCTGAATCCAGCGATCCGAGTTCAAATCTCGGTGGAACCTTTTGTGGGTGACATTGGAATTGGTGTCTGGAATGCCAAACGGGAATTCCCGCTGAAATAAACGGGGTGGGGGGAAAAAAGCCACGCTTCCCTGACCAGGAACTGAACTTGGGCCGCAGCGGTGAGAGCGCCGAATCCTAACCACTAGACCACCAGGGACACAGGGAAAGGCCCTCTCCCATCTGTGGCGTGCCCGCAGCGCGACCGACGTCGGCTCTTAAAGCGGGGCCGAGCTCGGCAATCTTGAATTGAGACAGAGACTCATCCACCCGCGATTTTAAAACTGCAGTAACCCGTTGAAGACACGACCCCGCCTGCCGTCGTCACTTAGATCTAACCCGTAAAAGAATCACTGCTACAACAGCTTCTGCGACGCAATGGTCAGCCACCTGGGGGAGGAACCGTGGTGTGAATGACTGGAAGGACACAACAGGGAAACCCACGAGGTTCAGTGTCATACAGACTAGTTTCGCTTGACAGAAAATGAAATCACAAGTAGCCAGTGTGTCTGTAAAGGCTCTCCAGGAAAATTTCTCACGCTTCTGCTGAACTGCTGCTTCATCTACGCAGGGGCCCCCGCCTTCTTAATCAAGGAGTCCAATGGCAGCATTTGTCGCAAGTGCTCGTCAGTTCCCACACAGTCGGGGAAGAGCCCGGGACTTGATGAGGACAACGACAGCCAGCTTGGCATTGTTTTCCTCGGCACCTATCAATTATCACAGCAGGGTATGACGTCCCCGGGGCGTGGGGTGTGAGTGAGGGACAGGAAGCAGGCAAGAGACAGAGAAAGCCAAGAGCCACCACACCCTGTTGCTTGCCAGTATTCACACAATTACGGCCCTCAGCTGATACCCCTTTACAAGCGGGAGACCCTGCTCCGCGTCCAGCCCGAGTGCAAAAGGCCCCGGCGAGATTTGAACTCGCGACCCCTGGTTTACAAGGCCAGTGCTCTAACCCCTGAACTATGGAGCCACGAGGCTCCAGACCCTGACTCACGCACACACAAACGTACCGAGTCACGCAGCTGGCTACATGTGGGAGACACGGTGCCCGGCTCAGCTACACAATGGAGAAAGCAAAGAAAGGACGCCACGGCGAAGCTGAAGTCTTGCACAGGCCCATGGACGTCGCCCCAGCTCTCGTGTGGTTCCATGGTGTAATGGTTAGCACTCTGGGCTTTGAATCCAGCGATCCGAGATCAAGTCTCGGTGGAACCTGTTGTGGGTGACATTGAAATCAGGACCTGTGTATGGGATCGTGGGCTGCTTTCCTTGCGTGCTCTGCTGTGGGCAAAGAAACCTGCTTTTACTCATCAGCCTTTCTAGGACCTGCAAGATATCACCCACTACTGCAGACGATGGAGTGTACAGCAGACATGCGTGTATTTTATGACAGAGGTTCCTGCGTCGTCAAAATACCCGGAACACCTCCTCCGAGTTCAACGTCTTGCACGGCTCTAAGGGTAACAAACGGGGTGTGGGAAAAAAGGCCACACTTCCCTGACCGGGAATCGAACACGGGCCGCAGCGGTGAGAGCGCCGAATCCTAACCACTAGACCACCAGGGACACGGGGAAAAGCCCTCTCCCGTCTGTGGCGTGCCCGCAGTGCGACCGACGTCGGCTCTGAAAGCGGGGCCAGGCTCGGCAATCTTTAATTGAGACAGAGACTCATCCACCAGCGATTTTAAAACTGCAGTAACCCGTTGAAGACACGACCCCGCCTGCCGTCGTCACTTAGATCTAACCTGCAAAAGAATCACTGCTACAACAGCTTCCGCGACACAATGGTCAGCCAACTGGGGGAGGAACTGTGTTGTGAAAAACTGGAAAGACACAACAGGGAAACCCACCAGGTTCAGTGTCATACAGACTAGTGTCGCTTGACAGACAAAACTTGCAGTACAAGATTTCTAAAGATTCTTCACAATCACAGGAGTTACAGCCATCACACATCGGTGGGTTAACACTCACACACACAAAGAAAACCACATCGCCCAGCACAAAGAAGAAAACAAGACTTACACCAAGTTGAGAGCACTTTGCCGCTGGGGGAACGGAATCACGACTGTCTTCGATATTGACGCCAGGCTTTCCCTACACAAGGCCAGAACCAGACCGTGAAAAGATGGCTCCGGGATGCCCGCGCTGCTCAGGTCGAGCCCGTTATGCCAAAGCAGCCTGTGGCGGGCAATGAAAACTCAAGCAGCCAGTGTGTCTGCTTCCTGGTCTGCAAAGGCTCTCCAGGAAAATCTCTCTTGCGCTTCTGCTGAACTGCTGCTTCATCTACACAGGGGCCCCCGCCTTCTTAATCAAGGAGTCCAATGGCAGCATTAGTCGCAAGTGCTCGTCAGTTCCCACACAGTCGGGGAGGAGCCCGGGACTTGATGAGGACAACGACAGCCAGCTTGGCATTGTTTTCCTCGGCACCTATCAATTATCACAGCAGGGTGTGACGTCCCCGGGGCGTGGGGTGTGAGTGAGGGACAGGAAGCAAGCAAGAGACAGAGGAAGTCAAGAGCCACCACACCCTGTTGCTTGCCAGTAATCACACAACTATGGCCCTCAGCTGATACCCCTTTACAAGTGGGAGACCCTGCTCCGAGTCCAACCCGAGTGCAAAAGGAGGGCAAAAGGCCCCAGCGAGATTTGAACTCGCGACCCCTGGTTTACAAGACCAGTGCTCTAACCCCTGAGCTATGGAGCCACGAGGCTCCAGGTCCTGACTCACGCGCACACAAACGTACCGAGTCAAGCAGCTGGCAACATGAGGGAGACACGGTGCCCGGCTCAGCTACACAGCGGAGAGAGCAGAGAAAGGACGCCACGGCGAAGCTGAAGTCTTGCACAGGCCCATGGAAGACACCGAAGATCACCAAGGGAATCGACAGTCGCCCCGGCTCTTGTGTGGTTCCATGGTGTAATGGTTAGCACTCTGGACTCTGAATCCAGCGATCCGAGTTCAAATCTCGGTGGAACCTTTTGTGGGTGACATTGGAATTGGTGTCTGGAATGCCAAACGGGAATTCCCGCTGAAATAAACGGGGTGGGGGGAAAAAAGCCACGCTTCCCTGACCAGGAACTGAACTTGGGCCGCAGCGGTGAGAGCGCCGAATCCTAACCACTAGACCACCAGGGACACAGGGAAAGGCCCTCTCCCATCTGTGGCGTGCCCGCAGCGCGACCGACGTCGGCTCTTAAAGCGGGGCCGAGCTCGGCAATCTTGAATTGAGACAGAGACTCATCCACCCGCGATTTTAAAACTGCAGTAACCCGTTGAAGACACGACCCCGCCTGCCGTCGTCACTTAGATCTAACCCGTAAAAGAATCACTGCTACAACAGCTTCTGCGACGCAATGGTCAGCCACCTGGGGGAGGAACCGTGGTGCGAATGACTGGAAGGACACAACAGGGAAACCCACGAGGTTCAGTGTCATACAGACTAGTTTCGCTTGACAGAAAATGAAATCACAAGTAGCCAGTGTGTCTGTAAAGGCTCTCCAGGAAAATTTCTCACGCTTCTGCTGAACTGCTGCTTCATCTACGCAGGGGCCCCCGCCTTCTTAATCAAGGAGTCCAATGGCAGCATTTGTCGCAAGTGCTCGTCAGTTCCCACACAGTCGGGGAAGAGCCCGGGACTTGATGAGGACAACGACAGCCAGCTTGGCATTGTTTTCCTCGGCACCTATCAATTATCACAGCAGGGTATGACGTCCCCGGGGCGTGGGGTGTGAGTGAGGGACAGGAAGCAGGCAAGAGACAGAGAAAGCCAAGAGCCACCACACCCTGTTGCTTGCCAGTATTCACACAATTACGGCCCTCAGCTGATACCCCTTTACAAGCGGGAGACCCTGCTCCGCGTCCAGCCCGAGTGCAAAAGGCCCCGGCGAGATTTGAACTCGCGACCCCTGGTTTACAAGGCCAGTGCTCTAACCCCTGAACTATGGAGCCACGAGGCTCCAGACCCTGACTCACGCACACACAAACGTACCGAGTCACGCAGCTGGCTACATGTGGGAGACACGGTGCCCGGCTCAGCTACACAATGGAGAAAGCAAAGAAAGGACGCCACGGCGAAGCTGAAGTCTTGCACAGGCCCATGGACGTCGCCCCAGCTCTCGTGTGGTTCCATGGTGTAATGGTTAGCACTCTGGGCTTTGAATCCAGCGATCCGAGATCAAGTCTCGGTGGAACCTGTTGTGGGTGACATTGAAATCAGGACCTGTGTATGGGATCGTGGGCTGCTTTCCTTGCGTGCTCTGCTGTGGGCAAAGAAACCTGCTTTTACTCATCAGCCTTTCTAGGACCTGCAAGATATCACCCACTACTGCAGACGATGGAGTGTACAGCAGACATGCGTGTATTTTATGACAGAGGTTCCTGCGTCGTCAAAATACCCGGAACACCTCCTCCGAGTTCAACGTCTTGCACGGCTCTAAGGGTAACAAACGGGGTGTGGGAAAAAAGGCCACACTTCCCTGACCGGGAATCGAACACGGGCCGCGGCGGTGAGAGCGCCGAATCCTAACCACTAGACCACCAGGGACACGGGGAAAAGCCCTCTCCCGTCTGTGGCGTGCCCGCAGTGCGACCGACGTCGGCTCTGAAAGCGGGGCCAGGCTCGGCAATCTTTAATTGAGACAGAGACTCATCCACCAGCGATTTTAAAACTGCAGTAACCCGTTGAAGACACGACCCCGCCTGCCGTCGTCACTTAGATCTAACCTGCAAAAGAATCACTGCTACAACAGCTTCCGCGACACAATGGTCAGCCAACTGGGGGAGGAACTGTGTTGTGAAAAACTGGAAAGACACAACAGGGAAACCCACCAGGTTCAGTGTCATACAGACTAGTGTCGCTTGACAGACAAAACTTGCAGTACAAGATTTCTAAAGATTCTTCACAATCACAGGAGTTACAGCCATCACACATCGGTGGGTTAACACTCACACACACAAAGAAAACCACATCGCCCAGCACAAAGAAGAAAACAAGACTTACACCAAGTTGAGAGCACTTTGCCGCTGGGGGAACGGAATCACGACTGTCTTCGATATTGACGCCAGGCTTTCCCTACACAAGGCCAGAACCAGACCGTGAAAAGATGGCTCCGGGATGCCCGCGCTGCTCAGGTCGAGCCCGTTATGCCAAAGCAGCCTGTGGCGGGCAATGAAAACTCAAGCAGCCAGTGTGTCTGCTTCCTGGTCTGCAAAGGCTCTCCAGGAAAATCTCTCTTGCGCTTCTGCTGAACTGCTGCTTCATCTACACA
>NC_090701.1:44952446-45019946 GCF_040954835.1 Lepisosteus oculatus
GTTGTGAAAAACTGGAAAGACACAACAGGGAAACCCACGAGGTTCAGTGTCATACAGACTAGTGTCGCTTGACAGACAAAACTTGCAGTACAAGATTTCTAAAGATTCTTCACAATCACAGGAGTTACAGCCATCACACATCGGTGGGTTAACACTCACACACACAAAGAAAACCACATCGCCCAGCACAAAGAAGAAAACAAGACTTACACCAAGTTGAGAGCACTTTGCCGCTGGGGGAACGGAATCACGACTGTCTTCGATATTGACGCCAGGCTTTCCCTACACAAGGCCAGAACCAGACCGTGAAAAGATGGCTCCGGGATGCCCGCGCTGCTCAGGTCGAGCCCGTTATGCCAAAGCAGCCTGTGGCGGGCAATGAAAACTCAAGCAGCCAGTGTGTCTGCTTCCTGGTCTGCAAAGGCTCCCCAGGAAAATCTCTCTTGCGCTTCTGCTGAACTGCTGCTTCATCTACACAGGGGCCCCCGCCTTCTTAATCAAGGAGTCCAATGGCAGCATTAGTCGCAAGTGCTCGTCAGTTCCCACACAGTCGGGGAGGAGCCCGGGACTTGATGAGGACAACGACAGCCAGCTTGGCATTGTTTTCCTCGGCACCTATCAATTATCACAGCAGGGTGTGACGTCCCCGGGGCGTGGGGTGTGAGTGAGGGACAGGAAGCAAGCAAGAGACAGAGGAAGTCAAGAGCCACCACACCCTGTTGCTTGCCAGTAATCACACAACTATGGCCCTCAGCTGATACCCCTTTACAAGTGGGAGACCCTGCTCCGAGTCCAGCCCGAGTGCAAAAGGAGGGCAAAAGGCCCCAGCGAGATTTGAACTCACGACCCCTGGTTTACAAGACCAGTGCTCTAACCCCTGAGCTATGGAGCCACGAGGCTCCAGGTCCTGACTCACGCGCACACAAACGTACCGAGTCAAGCAGCTGGCAACATGAGGGAGACACGGTGCCCGGCTCAGCTACACAGCGGAGAGAGCAGAGAAAGGACGCCACGGCGAAGCTGAAGTCTTGCACAGGCCCATGGAAGACACCGAAGATCACCAAGGGAATCGACAGTCGCCCCGGCTCTTGTGTGGTTCCATGGTGTAATGGTTAGCACTCTGGACTCTGAATCCAGCGATCCGAGTTCAAATCTCGGTGGAACCTTTTGTGGCTGACATTGGAATTGGTGTCTGGAATGCCAAACGGGAATTCCCGCTGAAATAAACGGGGTGGGGGGAAAAAAGCCACGCTTCCCTGACCAGGAACTGAACTTGGGCCGCAGCGGTGAGAGTGCCGAATCCTAACCACTAGACCACCAGGGACACAGGGAAAGGCCCTCTCCCATCTGTGGCGTGCCCGCAGCGCGACCGACGTCGGCTCTTAAAGCGGGGCCGAGCTCGGCAATCTTGAATTGAGACAGAGACTCATCCACCCGCGATTTTAAAACTGCAGTAACCCGTTGAAGACACGACCCCGCCTGCCGTCGTCACTTAGATCTAACCCGTAAAAGAATCACTGCTACAACAGCTTCTGCGACGCAATGGTCAGCCACCTGGGGGAGGAACCGTGGTGTGAATGACTGGAAGGACACAACAGGGAAACCCACGAGGTTCAGTGTCATACAGACTAGTTTCGCTTGACAGAAAATGAAATCACAAGTAGCCAGTGTGTCTGTAAAGGCTCTCCAGGAAAATTTCTCACGCTTCTGCTGAACTGCTGCTTCATCTACGCAGGGGCCCCCGCCTTCTTAATCAAGGAGTCCAATGGCAGCATTTGTCGCAAGTGCTCGTCAGTTCCCACACAGTCGGGGAAGAGCCCGGGACTTGATGAGGACAACGACAGCCAGCTTGGCATTGTTTTCCTCGGCACCTATCAATTATCACAGCAGGGTATGACGTCCCCGGGGCGTGGGGTGTGAGTGAGGGACAGGAAGCAGGCAAGAGACAGAGAAAGCCAAGAGCCACCACACCCTGTTGCTTGCCAGTATTCACACAATTACGGCCCTCAGCTGATACCCCTTTACAAGCGGGAGACCCTGCTCCGCGTCCAGCCCCAGTGCAAAAGGCCCCGGCGAGATTTGAACTCGCGACCCCTGGTTTACAAGGCCAGTGCTCTAACCCCTGAACTATGGAGCCACGAGGCTCCAGACCCTGACTCACGCACACACAAACGTACCGAGTCACGCAGCTGGCTACATGTGGGAGACACGGTGCCCGGCTCAGCTACACAATGGAGAAAGCAAAGAAAGGACGCCACGGCGAAGCTGAAGTCTTGCACAGGCCCATGGACGTCGCCCCAGCTCTCGTGTGGTTCCATGGTGTAATGGTTAGCACTCTGGGCTTTGAATCCAGCGATCCGAGTTCAAGTCTCGGTGGAACCTGTTGTGGGTGACATTGAAATCAGGACCTGTGTATGGGATCGTGGGCTGCTTTCCTTGCGTGCTCTGCTGTGGGCAAAGAAACCTGCTTTTACTCATCAGCCTTTCTAGGACCTGCAAGATATCACCCACTACTGCAGACGATGGAGTGTACAGCAGACATGCGTGTATTTTATGACAGAGGTTCCTGCGTCGTCAAAATACCCGGAACACCTCCTCCGAGTTCAACGTCTTGCACGGCTCTAAGGGTAACAAACGGGGTGTGGGAAAAAAGGCCACACTTCCCTGACCGGGAATCGAACACGGGCCGCGGCGGTGAGAGCGCCGAATCCTAACCACTAGACCACCAGGGACACGGGGAAAAGCCCTCTCCCGTCTGTGGCGTGCCCGCAGTGCGACCGACGTCGGCTCTGAAAGCGGGGCCAGGCTCGGCAATCTTTAATTGAGACAGAGACTCATCCACCAGCGATTTTAAAACTGCAGTAACCCGTTGAAGACACGACCCCGCCTGCCGTCGTCACTTAGATCTAACCTGCAAAAGAATCACTGCTACAACAGCTTCCGCGACACAATGGTCAGCCAACTGGGGGAGGAACTGTGTTGTGAAAAACTGGAAAGACACAACAGGGAAACCCACCAGGTTCAGTGTCATACAGACTAGTGTCGCTTGACAGACAAAACTTGCAGTACAAGATTTCTAAAGATTCTTCACAATCACAGGAGTTACAGCCATCACACATCGGTGGGTTAACACTCACACACACAAAGAAAACCACATCGCCCAGCACAAAGAAGAAAACAAGACTTACACCAAGTTGAGAGCACTTTGCCGCTGGGGGAACGGAATCACGACTGTCTTCGATATTGACGCCAGGCTTTCCCTACACAAGGCCAGAACCAGACCGTGAAAAGATGGCTCCGGGATGCCCGCGCTGCTCAGGTCGAGCCCGTTATGCCAAAGCAGCCTGTGGCGGGCAATGAAAACTCAAGCAGCCAGTGTGTCTGCTTCCTGGTCTGCAAAGGCTCTCCAGGAAAATCTCTCTTGCGCTTCTGCTGAACTGCTGCTTCATCTACACAGGGGCCCCCGCCTTCTTAATCAAGGAGTCCAATGGCAGCATTAGTCGCAAGTGCTCGTCAGTTCCCACACAGTCGGGGAGGAGCCCGGGACTTGATGAGGACAACGACAGCCAGCTTGGCATTGTTTTCCTCGGCACCTATCAATTATCACAGCAGGGTGTGACGTCCCCGGGGCGTGGGGTGTGAGTGAGGGACAGGAAGCAAGCAAGAGACAGAGGAAGTCAAGAGCCACCACACCCTGTTGCTTGCCAGTAATCACACAACTATGGCCCTCAGCTGATACCCCTTTACAAGTGGGAGACCCTGCTCCGAGTCCAGCCCGAGTGCAAAAGGAGGGCAAAAGGCCCCAGCGAGATTTGAACTCGCGACCCCTGGTTTACAAGACCAGTGCTCTAACCCCTGAGCTATGGAGCCACGAGGCTCCAGGTCCTGACTCACGCGCACACAAACGTACCGAGTCAAGCAGCTGGCAACATGAGGGAGACACGGTGCCCGGCTCAGCTACACAGCGGAGAGAGCAGAGAAAGGACGCCACGGCGAAGCTGAAGTCTTGCACAGGCCCATGGAAGACACCGAAGATCACCAAGGGAATCGACAGTCGCCCCGGCTCTTGTGTGGTTCCATGGTGTAATGGTTAGCACTCTGGACTCTGAATCCAGCGATCCGAGTTCAAATCTCGGTGGAACCTTTTGTGGGTGACATTGGAATTGGTGTCTGGAATGCCAAACGGGAATTCCCGCTGAAATAAACGGGGTGGGGGGAAAAAAGCCACGCTTCCCTGACCAGGAACTGAACTTGGGCCGCAGCGGTGAGAGTGCCGAATCCTAACCACTAGACCACCAGGGACACAGGGAAAGGCCCTCTCCCATCTGTGGCGTGCCCGCAGCGCGACCGACGTCGGCTCTTAAAGAGGGGCCGAGCTCGGCAATCTTGAATTGAGACAGAGACTCATCCACCCGCGATTTTAAAACTGCAGTAACCCGTTGAAGAAACGACCCCGCCTGCCGTCGTCACTTAGATCTAACCCGTAAAAGAATCACTGCTACAACAGCTTCCGCGACGCAATGGTCAGCCACCTGGGGGAGGAACCGTGGTGTGAATGACTGGAAGGACACAACAGGGAAACCCACGAGGTTCAGTGTCATACAGACTAGTTTCGCTTGACAGAAAATGAAATCACAAGTAGCCAGTGTGTCTGTAAAGGCTCTCCAGGAAAATTTCTCACGCTTCTGCTGAACTGCTGCTTCATCTACGCAGGGGCCCCCGCCTTCTTAATCAAGGAGTCCAATGGCAGCATTTGTCGCAAGTGCTCGTCAGTTCCCACACAGTCGGGGAAGAGCCCGGGACTTGATGAGGACAACGACAGCCAGCTTGGCATTGTTTTCCTCGGCACCTATCAATTATCACAGCAGGGTATGACGTCCCCGGGGCGTGGGGTGTGAGTGAGGGACAGGAAGCAGGCAAGAGACAGAGAAAGCCAAGAGCCACCACACCCTGTTGCTTGCCAGTATTCACACAATTACGGCCCTCAGCTGATACCCCTTTACAAGCGGGAGACCCTGCTCCGCGTCCAGCCCGAGTGCAAAAGGCCCCGGCGAGATTTGAACTCGCGACCCCTGGTTTACAAGGCCAGTGCTCTAACCCCTGAACTATGGAGCCACGAGGCTCCAGACCCTGACTCACGCACACACAAACGTACCGAGTCACGCAGCTGGCTACATGTGGGAGACACGGTGCCCGGCTCAGCTACACAATGGAGAAAGCAAAGAAAGGACGCCACGGCGAAGCTGAAGTCTTGCACAGGCCCATGGACGTCGCCCCAGCTCTCGTGTGGTTCCATGGTGTAATGGTTAGCACTCTGGGCTTTGAATCCAGCGATCCGAGTTCAAGTCTCGGTGGAACCTGTTGTGGGTGACATTGAAATCAGGACCTGTGTATGGGATCGTGGGCTGCTTTCCTTGCGTGCTCTGCTGTGGGCAAAGAAACCTGCTTTTACTCATCAGCCTTTCTAGGACCTGCAAGATATCACCCACTACTGCAGACGATTGAGTGTACAGCAGACATGCGTGTATTTTATGACAGAGGTTCCTGCGTCGTCAAAATACCCGGAACACCTCCTCCGAGTTCAACGTCTTGCACGGCTCTAAGGGTAACAAACGGGGTGTGGGAAAAAAGCCCACACTTCCCTGACCGGGAATCGAACCCGGGCCGCGGCGGTGAGAGCGCCGAATCCTAACCACTAGACCACCAGGGACACAGGGAAAAGCCCTCTCCCGTCTGTGGCGTGCCCGCAGTGCGACCGACGTCGGCTCTGAAAGCGGGGCCAAGCTCGGCAATCTTTAATTGAGACAGAGACTCATCCACCAGCGATTTTAAAACTGCAGTAACCCGTTGAAGACACGACCCCGCCTGCCGTCGTCACTTAGATCTAACCCGCAAAAGAATCACTGCTACAACAGCTTCCGCGACACAATGGTCAGCCAACTGGGGGAGGAACTGTGTTGTGAAAAACTGGAAAGACACAACAGGGAAACCCACGAGGTTCAGTGTCATACAGACTAGTGTCGCTTG
Source organism: Lepisosteus oculatus (assembly GCF_040954835.1). NCBI lineage: Eukaryota > Metazoa > Chordata > Actinopteri > Semionotiformes > Lepisosteidae > Lepisosteus > Lepisosteus oculatus. The sequence goes on from NC_090701.1 coordinate 44,958,474, forward strand.
ACAGACAAAACTTGCAGTACAAGATTTCTAAAGATTCTTCACAATCACAGGAGTTACAGCCATCACACATCGGTGGGTTAACACTCACACACACAAAGAAAACCACATCGCCCAGCACAAAGAAGAAAACAAGACTTACACCAAGTTGAGAGCACTTTGCCGCTGGGGGAACGGAATCACGACTGTCTTCGATATTGACGCCAGGCTTTCCCTACACAAGGCCAGAACCAGACCGTGAAAAGATGGCTCCGGGATGCCCGCGCTGCTCAGGTCGAGCCCGTTATGCCAAAGCAGCCTGTGGCGGGCAATGAAAACTCAAGCAGCCAGTGTGTCTGCTTCCTGGTCTGCAAAGGCTCCCCAGGAAAATCTCTCTTGCGCTTCTGCTGAACTGCTGCTTCATCTACACAGGGGCCCCCGCCTTCTTAATCAAGGAGTCCAATGGCAGCATTAGTCGCAAGTGCTCGTCAGTTCCCACACAGTCGGGGAGGAGCCCGGGACTTGATGAGGACAACGACAGCCAGCTTGGCATTGTTTTCCTCGGCACCTATCAATTATCACAGCAGGGTGTGACGTCCCCGGGGCGTGGGGTGTGAGTGAGGGACAGGAAGCAAGCAAGAGACAGAGGAAGTCAAGAGCCACCACACCCTGTTGCTTGCCAGTAATCACACAACTATGGCCCTCAGCTGATACCCCTTTACAAGTGGGAGACCCTGCTCCGAGTCCAGCCCGAGTGCAAAAGGAGGGCAAAAGGCCCCAGCGAAATTTTAACTCACGACCCCTGGTTTACAAGACCAGTGCTCTAACCCCTGAGCTATGGAGCCACGAGGCTCCAGGTCCTGACTCACGCGCACACAAACGTACCGAGTCAAGCAGCTGGCAACATGAGGGAGACACGGTGCCCGGCTCAGCTACACAGCGGAGAGAGCAGAGAAAGGACGCCACGGCGAAGCTGAAGTCTTGCACAGGCCCATGGAAGACACCGAAGATCACCAAGGGAATCGACAGTCGCCCCGGCTCTTGTGTGGTTCCATGGTGTAATGGTTAGCACTCTGGACTCTGAATCCAGCGATCCGAGTTCAAATCTCGGTGGAACCTTTTGTGGCTGACATTGGAATTGGTGTCTGGAATGCCAAACGGGAATTCCCGCTGAAATAAACGGGGTGGGGGGAAAAAAGCCACGCTTCCCTGACCAGGAACTGAACTTGGGCCGCAGCGGTGAGAGTGCCGAATCCTAACCACTAGACCACCAGGGACACAGGGAAAGGCCCTCTCCCATCTGTGGCGTGCCCGCAGCGCGACCGACGTCGGCTCTTAAAGCGGGGCCGAGCTCGGCAATCTTGAATTGAGACAGAGACTCATCCACCCGCGATTTTAAAACTGCAGTAACCCGTTGAAGACACGACCCCGCCTGCCGTCGTCACTTAGATCTAACCCGTAAAAGAATCACTGCTACAACAGCTTCTGCGACGCAATGGTCAGCCACCTGGGGGAGGAACCGTGGTGTGAATGACTGGAAGGACACAACAGGGAAACCCACGAGGTTCAGTGTCATACAGACTAGTTTCGCTTGACAGAAAATGAAATCACAAGTAGCCAGTGTGTCTGTAAAGGCTCTCCAGGAAAATTTCTCACGCTTCTGCTGAACTGCTGCTTCATCTACGCAGGGGCCCCCGCCTTCTTAATCAAGGAGTCCAATGGCAGCATTTGTCGCAAGTGCTCGTCAGTTCCCACACAGTCGGGGAAGAGCCCGGGACTTGATGAGGACAACGACAGCCAGCTTGGCATTGTTTTCCTCGGCACCTATCAATTATCACAGCAGGGTATGACGTCCCCGGGGCGTGGGGTGTGAGTGAGGGACAGGAAGCAGGCAAGAGACAGAGAAAGCCAAGAGCCACCACACCCTGTTGCTTGCCAGTATTCACACAATTACGGCCCTCAGCTGATACCCCTTTACAAGCGGGAGACCCTGCTCCGCGTCCAGCCCCAGTGCAAAAGGCCCCGGCGAGATTTGAACTCGCGACCCCTGGTTTACAAGGCCAGTGCTCTAACCCCTGAACTATGGAGCCACGAGGCTCCAGACCCTGACTCACGCACACACAAACGTACCGAGTCACGCAGCTGGCTACATGTGGGAGACACGGTGCCCGGCTCAGCTACACAATGGAGAAAGCAAAGAAAGGACGCCACGGCGAAGCTGAAGTCTTGCACAGGCCCATGGACGTCGCCCCAGCTCTCGTGTGGTTCCATGGTGTAATGGTTAGCACTCTGGGCTTTGAATCCAGCGATCCGAGTTCAAGTCTCGGTGGAACCTGTTGTGGGTGACATTGAAATCAGGACCTGTGTATGGGATCGTGGGCTGCTTTCCTTGCGTGCTCTGCTGTGGGCAAAGAAACCTGCTTTTACTCATCAGCCTTTCTAGGACCTGCAAGATATCACCCACTACTGCAGACGATGGAGTGTACAGCAGACATGCGTGTATTTTATGACAGAGGTTCCTGCGTCGTCAAAATACCCGGAACACCTCCTCCGAGTTCAACGTCTTGCACGGCTCTAAGGGTAACAAACGGGGTGTGGGAAAAAAGGCCACACTTCCCTGAACGGGAATCGAACACGGGCCGCGGCGGTGAGAGCGCCGAATCCTAACCACTAGACCACCAGGGACACGGGGAAAAGCCCTCTCCCGTCTGTGGCGTGCCCGCAGTGCGACCGACGTCGGCTCTGAAAGCAGGGCCAGGCTCGGCAATCTTTAATTGAGACAGAGACTCATCCACCAGCGATTTTAAAACTGCAGTAACCCGTTGAAGACACGACCCCGCCTGCCGTCGTCACTTAGATCTAACCTGCAAAAGAATCACTGCTACAACAGCTTCCGCGACACAATGGTCAGCCAACTGGGGGAGGAACTGTGTTGTGAAAAACTGGAAAGACACAACAGGGAAACCCACCAGGTTCAGTGTCATACAGACTAGTGTCGCTTGACAGACAAAACTTGCAGTACAAGATTTCTAAAGATTCTTCACAATCACAGGAGTTACAGCCATCACACATCGGTGGGTTAACACTCACACACACAAAGAAAACCACATCGCCCAGCACAAAGAAGAAAACAAGACTTACACCAAGTTGAGAGCACTTTGCCGCTGGGGGAACGGAATCACGACTGTCTTCGATATTGACGCCAGGCTTTCCCTACACAAGGCCAGAACCAGACCGTGAAAAGATGGCTCCGGGATGCCCGCGCTGCTCAGGTCGAGCCCGTTATGCCAAAGCAGCCTGTGGCGGGCAATGAAAACTCAAGCAGCCAGTGTGTCTGCTTCCTGGTCTGCAAAGGCTCTCCAGGAAAATCTCTCTTGCGCTTCTGCTGAACTGCTGCTTCATCTACACAGGGGCCCCCGCCTTCTTAATCAAGGAGTCCAATGGCAGCATTAGTCGCAAGTGCTCGTCAGTTCCCACACAGTCGGGGAGGAGCCCGGGACTTGATGAGGACAACGACAGCCAGCTTGGCATTGTTTTCCTCGGCACCTATCAATTATCACAGCAGGGTGTGACGTCCCCGGGGCGTGGGGTGTGAGTGAGGGACAGGAAGCAAGCAAGAGACAGAGGAAGTCAAGAGCCACCACACCCTGTTGCTTGCCAGTAATCACACAACTATGGCCCTTAGCTGATACCCCTTTACAAGTGGGAGACCCTGCTCCGAGTCCAGCCCGAGTGCAAAAGGAGGGCAAAAGGCCCCAGCGAGATTTGAACTCGCGACCCCTGGTTTACAAGACCAGTGCTCTAACCCCTGAGCTATGGAGCCACGAGGCTCCAGGTCCTGACTCACGCGCACACAAACGTACCGAGTCAAGCAGCTGGCAACATGAGGGAGACACGGTGCCCGGCTCAGCTACACAGCGGAGAGAGCAGAGAAAGGACGCCACGGCGAAGCTGAAGTCTTGCACAGGCCCATGGAAGACACCGAAGATCACCAAGGGAATCGACAGTCGCCCCGGCTCTTGTGTGGTTCCATGGTGTAATGGTTAGCACTCTGGACTCTGAATCCAGCGATCTGAGTTCAAATCTCGGTGGAACCTTTTGTGGCTGACATTGGAATTGGTGTCTGGAATGCCAAACGGGAATTCCCGCTGAAATAAACGGGGTGGGGGGAAAAAAGCCACGCTTCCCTGACCAGGAACTGAACTTGGGCCGCAGCGGTGAGAGTGCCGAATCCTAACCACTAGACCACCAGGGACACAGGGAAAGGCCCTCTCCCATCTGTGGCGTGCCCGCAGCGCGACCGACGTCGGCTCTTAAAGCGGGGCCGAGCTCGGCAATCTTGAATTGAGACAGAGACTCATCCACCCGCGATTTTAAAACTGCAGTAACCCGTTGAAGAAACGACCCCGCCTGCCGTCGTCACTTAGATCTAACCCGTAAAAGAATCACTGCTACAACAGCTTCCGCGACGCAATGGTCAGCCACCTGGGGGAGGAACCGTGGTGTGAATGACTGGAAGGACACAACAGGGAAACCCACGAGGTTCAGTGTCATACAGACTAGTTTCGCTTGACAGAAAATGAAATCACAAGTAGCCAGTGTGTCTGTAAAGGCTCTCCAGGAAAATTTCTCACGCTTCTGCTGAACTGCTGCTTCATCTACGCAGGGGCCCCCGCCTTCTTAATCAAGGAGTCCAATGGCAGCATTTGTCGCAAGTGCTCGTCAGTTCCCACACAGTCGGGGAAGAGCCCGGGACTTGATGAGGACAACGACAGCCAGCTTGGCATTGTTTTCCTCGGCACCTATCAATTATCACAGCAGGGTATGACGTCCCCGGGGCGTGGGGTGTGAGTGAGGGACAGGAAGCAAGCAAGAGACAGAGGAAGTCAAGAGCCACCACACCCTGTTGCTTGCCAGTATTCACACAATTACGGCCCTCAGCTGATACCCCTTTACAAGCGGGAGACCCTGCTCCGCGTCCAGCCCGAGTGCAAAAGGCCCCGGCGAGATTTGAACTCGCGACCCCTGGTTTACAAGGCCAGTGCTCTAACCCCTGAACTATGGAGCCACGAGGCTCCAGACCCTGACTCACGCACACACAAACGTACCGAGTCACGCAGCTGGCTACATGTGGGAGACACGGTGCCCGGCTCAGCTACACAATGGAGAAAGCAAAGAAAGGACGCCACGGCGAAGCTGAAGTCTTGCACAGGCCCATGGACGTCGCCCCAGCTCTCGTGTGGTTCCATGGTGTAATGGTTAGCACTCTGGGCTTTGAATCCAGCGATCCGAGTTCAAGTCTCGGTGGAACCTGTTGTGGGTGACATTGAAATCAGGACCTGTGTATGGGATCGTGGGCTGCTTTCCTTGCGTGCTCTGCTGTGGGCAAAGAAACCTGCTTTTACTCATCAGCCTTTCTAGGACCTGCAAGATATCACCCACTACTGCAGACGATTGAGTGTACAGCAGACATGCGTGTATTTTATGACAGAGGTTCCTGCGTCGTCAAAATACCCGGAACACCTCCTCCGAGTTCAACGTCTTGCACGGCTCTAAGGGTAACAAACGGGGTGTGGGAAAAAAGCCCACACTTCCCTGACCGGGAATCGAACCCGGGCCGCGGCGGTGAGAGCGCCGAATCCTAACCACTAGACCACCAGGGACACAGGGAAAAGCCCTCTCCCGTCTGTGGCGTGCCCGCAGTGCGACCGACGTCGGCTCTGAAAGCGGGGCCAAGCTCGGCAATCTTTAATTGAGACAGAGACTCATCCACCAGCGATTTTAAAACTGCAGTAACCCGTTGAAGACACGACCCCGCCTGCCGTCGTCACTTAGATCTAACCCGCAAAAGAATCACTGCTACAACAGCTTCCGCGACACAATGGTCAGCCAACTGGGGGAGGAACTGTGTTGTGAAAAACTGGAAAGACACAACAGGGAAACCCACGAGGTTCAGTGTCATACAGACTAGTGTCGCTTGACAGACAAAACTTGCAGTACAAGATTTCTAAAGATTCTTCACAATCACAGGAGTTACAGCCATCACACATCGGTGGGTTAACACTCACACACACAAAGAAAACCACATCGCCCAGCACAAAGAAGAAAACAAGACTTACACCAAGTTGAGAGCACTTTGCCGCTGGGGGAACGGAATCACGACTGTCTTCGATATTGACGCCAGGCTTTCCCTACACAAGGCCAGAACCAGACCGTGAAAAGATGGCTCCGGGATGCCCGCGCTGCTCAGGTCGAGCCCGTTATGCCAAAGCAGCCTGTGGCGGGCAATGAAAACTCAAGCAGCCAGTGTGTCTGCTTCCTGGTCTGCAAAGGCTCCCCAGGAAAATCTCTCTTGCGCTTCTGCTGAACTGCTGCTTCATCTACACAGGGGCCCCCGCCTTCTTAATCAAGGAGTCCAATGGCAGCATTAGTCGCAAGTGCTCGTCAGTTCCCACACAGTCGGGGAGGAGCCCGGGACTTGATGAGGACAACGACAGCCAGCTTGGCATTGTTTTCCTCGGCACCTATCAATTATCACAGCAGGGTGTGACGTCCCCGGGGCGTGGGGTGTGAGTGAGGGACAGGAAGCAAGCAAGAGACAGAGGAAGTCAAGAGCCACCACACCCTGTTGCTTGCCAGTAATCACACAACTATGGCCCTCAGCTGATACCCCTTTACAAGTGGGAGACCCTGCTCCGAGTCCAGCCCGAGTGCAAAAGGAGGGCAAAAGGCCCCAGCGAGATTTGAACTCACGACCCCTGGTTTACAAGACCAGTGCTCTAACCCCTGAGCTATGGAGCCACGAGGCTCCAGGTCCTGACTCACGCGCACACAAACGTACCGAGTCAAGCAGCTGGCAACATGAGGGAGACACGGTGCCCGGCTCAGCTACACAGCGGAGAGAGCAGAGAAAGGACGCCACGGCGAAGCTGAAGTCTTGCACAGGCCCATGGAAGACACCGAAGATCACCAAGGGAATCGACAGTCGCCCCGGCTCTTGTGTGGTTCCATGGTGTAATGGTTAGCACTCTGGACTCTGAATCCAGCGATCCGAGTTCAAATCTCGGTGGAACCTTTTGTGGGTGACATTGGAATTGGTGTCTGGAATGCCAAACGGGAATTCCCGCTGAAATAAACGGGGTGGGGGGAAAAAAGCCACGCTTCCCTGACCAGGAACTGAACTTGGGCCGCAGCGGTGAGAGTGCCGAATCCTAACCACTAGACCACCAGGGACACAGGGAAAGGCCCTCTCCCATCTGTGGCGTGCCCGCAGCGCGACCGACGTCGGCTCTTAAAGCGGGGCCGAGCTCGGCAATCTTGAATTGAGACAGAGACTCATCCACCCGCGATTTTAAAACTGCAGTAACCCGTTGAAGAAACGACCCCGCCTGCCGTCGTCACTTAGATCTAACCCGTAAAAGAATCACTGCTACAACAGCTTCCGCGACGCAATGGTCAGCCACCTGGGGGAGGAACCGTGGTGTGAATGACTGGAAGGACACAACAGGGAAACCCACGAGGTTCAGTGTCATACAGACTAGTTTCGCTTGACAGAAAATGAAATCACAAGTAGCCAGTGTGTCTGTAAAGGCTCTCCAGGAAAATTTCTCACGCTTCTGCTGAACTGCTGCTTCATCTACGCAGGGGCCCCCGCCTTCTTAATCAAGGAGTCCAATGGCAGCATTTGTCGCAAGTGCTCGTCAGTTCCCACACAGTCGGGGAAGAGCCCGGGACTTGATGAGGACAACGACAGCCAGCTTGGCATTGTTTTCCTCGGCACCTATCAATTATCACAGCAGGGTATGACGTCCCCGGGGCGTGGGGTGTGAGTGAGGGACAGGAAGCAGGCAAGAGACAGAGAAAGCCAAGAGCCACCACACCCTGTTGCTTGCCAGTATTCACACAATTACGGCCCTCAGCTGATACCCCTTTACAAGCGGGAGACCCTGCTCCGCGTCCAGCCCGAGTGCAAAAGGCCCCGGCGAGATTTGAACTCGCGACCCCTGGTTTACAAGGCCAGTGCTCTAACCCCTGAACTATGGAGCCACGAGGCTCCAGACCCTGACTCACGCACACACAAACGTACCGAGTCACGCAGCTGGCTACATGTGGGAGACACGGTGCCCGGCTCAGCTACACAATGGAGAAAGCAAAGAAAGGACGCCACGGCGAAGCTGAAGTCTTGCACAGGCCCATGGACGTCGCCCCAGCTCTCGTGTGGTTCCATGGTGTAATGGTTAGCACTCTGGGCTTTGAATCCAGCGATCCGAGTTCAAGTCTCGGTGGAACCTGTTGTGGGTGACATTGAAATCAGGACCTGTGTATGGGATCGTGGGCTGCTTTCCTTGCGTGCTCTGCTGTGGGCAAAGAAACCTGCTTTTACTCATCAGCCTTTCTAGGACCTGCAAGATATCACCCACTACTGCAGACGATTGAGTGTACAGCAGACATGCGTGTATTTTATGACAGAGGTTCCTGCGTCGTCAAAATACCCGGAACACCTCCTCCGAGTTCAACGTCTTGCACGGCTCTAAGGGTAACAAACGGGGTGTGGGAAAAAAGCCCACACTTCCCTGACCGGGAATCGAACCCGGGCCGCGGCGGTGAGAGCGCCGAATCCTAACCACTAGACCACCAGGGACACAGGGAAAAGCCCTCTCCCGTCTGTGGCGTGCCCGCAGTGCGACCGACGTCGGCTCTGAAAGCGGGGCCAAGCTCGGCAATCTTTAATTGAGACAGAGACTCATCCACCAGCGATTTTAAAACTGCAGTAACCCGTTGAAGACACGACCCCGCCTGCCGTCGTCACTTAGATCTAACCCGCAAAAGAATCACTGCTACAACAGCTTCCGCGACACAATGGTCAGCCAACTGGGGGAGGAACTGTGTTGTGAAAAACTGGAAAGACACAACAGGGAAACCCACGAGGTTCAGTGTCATACAGACTAGTGTCGCTTGACAGACAAAACTTGCAGTACAAGATTTCTAAAGATTCTTCACAATCACAGGAGTTACAGCCATCACACATCGGTGGGTTAACACTCACACACACAAAGAAAACCACATCGCCCAGCACAAAGAAGAAAACAAGACTTACACCAAGTTGAGAGCACTTTGCCGCTGGGGGAACGGAATCACGACTGTCTTCGATATTGACGCCAGGCTTTCCCTACACAAGGCCAGAACCAGACCGTGAAAAGATGGCTCCGGGATGCCCGCGCTGCTCAGGTCGAGCCCGTTATGCCAAAGCAGCCTGTGGCGGGCAATGAAAACTCAAGCAGCCAGTGTGTCTGCTTCCTGGTCTGCAAAGGCTCTCCAGGAAAATCTCTCTTGCGCTTCTGCTGAACTGCTGCTTCATCTACACAGGGGCCCCCGCCTTCTTAATCAAGGAGTCCAATGGCAGCATTAGTCGCAAGTGCTCGTCAGTTCCCACACAGTCGGGGAGGAGCCCGGGACTTGATGAGGACAACGACAGCCAGCTTGGCATTGTTTTCCTCGGCACCTATCAATTATCACAGCAGGGTGTGACGTCCCCGGGGCGTGGGGTGTGAGTGAGGGACAGGAAGCAAGCAAGAGACAGAGGAAGTCAAGAGCCACCACACCCTGTTGCTTGCCAGTAATCACACAACTATGGCCCTCAGCTGATACCCCTTTACAAGTGGGAGACCCTGCTCCGAGTCCAGCCCGAGTGCAAAAGGAGGGCAAAAGGCCCCAGCGAGATTTGAACTCACGACCCCTGGTTTACAAGACCAGTGCTCTAACCCCTGAGCTATGGAGCCACGAGGCTCCAGGGCCTGACTCACGCGCACACAAACGTACCGAGTCAAGCAGCTGGCAACATGAGGGAGACACGGTGCCCGGCTCAGCTACACAGCGGAGAGAGCAGAGAAAGGACGCCACGGCGAAGCTGAAGTCTTGCACAGGCCCATGGAAGACACCGAAGATCACCAAGGGAATCGACAGTCGCCCCGGCTCTTGTGTGGTTCCATGGTGTAATGGTTAGCACTCTGGACTCTGAATCCAGCGATCCGAGTTCAAATCTCGGTGGAACCTTTTGTGGGTGACATTGGAATTGGTGTCTGGAATGCCAAACGGGAATTCCCGCTGAAATAAACGGGGTGGGGGGAAAAAAGCCACGCTTCCCTGACCAGGAACTGAACTTGGGCCGCAGCGGTGAGAGCGCCGAATCCTAACCACTAGACCACCAGGGACACAGGGAAAGGCCCTCTCCCATCTGTGGCGTGCCCGCAGCGCGACCGACGTCGGCTCTTAAAGCGGGGCCGAGCTCGGCAATCTTGAATTGAGACAGAGACTCATCCACCCGCGATTTTAAAACTGCAGTAACCCGTTGAAGACACGACCCCGCCTGCCGTCGTCACTTAGATCTAACCCGTAAAAGAATCACTGCTACAACAGCTTCTGCGACGCAATGGTCAGCCACCTGGGGGAGGAACCGTGGTGTGAATGACTGGAAGGACACAACAGGGAAACCCACGAGGTTCAGTGTCATACAGACTAGTTTCGCTTGACAGAAAATGAAATCACAAGTAGCCAGTGTGTCTGTAAAGGCTCTCCAGGAAAATTTCTCACGCTTCTGCTGAACTGCTGCTTCATCTACGCAGGGGCCCCCGCCTTCTTAATCAAGGAGTCCAATGGCAGCATTTGTCGCAAGTGCTCGTCAGTTCCCACACAGTCGGGGAAGAGCCCGGGACTTGATGAGGACAACGACAGCCAGCTTGGCATTGTTTTCCTCGGCACCTATCAATTATCACAGCAGGGTATGACGTCCCCGGGGCGTGGGGTGTGAGTGAGGGACAGGAAGCAGGCAAGAGACAGAGAAAGCCAAGAGCCACCACACCCTGTTGCTTGCCAGTATTCACACAATTACGGCCCTCAGCTGATACCCCTTTACAAGCGGGAGACCCTGCTCCGCGTCCAGCCCGAGTGCAAAAGGCCCCGGCGAGATTTGAACTCGCGACCCCTGGTTTACAAGGCCAGTGCTCTAACCCCTGAACTATGGAGCCACGAGGCTCCAGACCCTGACTCACGCACACACAAACGTACCGAGTCACGCAGCTGGCTACATGTGGGAGACACGGTGCCCGGCTCAGCTACACAATGGAGAAAGCAAAGAAAGGACGCCACGGCGAAGCTGAAGTCTTGCACAGGCCCATGGACGTCGCCCCAGCTCTCGTGTGGTTCCATGGTGTAATGGTTAGCACTCTGGGCTTTGAATCCAGCGATCCGAGATCAAGTCTCGGTGGAACCTGTTGTGGGTGACATTGAAATCAGGACCTGTGTATGGGATCGTGGGCTGCTTTCCTTGCGTGCTCTGCTGTGGGCAAAGAAACCTGCTTTTACTCATCAGCCTTTCTAGGACCTGCAAGATATCACCCACTACTGCAGACGATGGAGTGTACAGCAGACATGCGTGTATTTTATGACAGAGGTTCCTGCGTCGTCAAAATACCCGGAACACCTCCTCCGAGTTCAACGTCTTGCACGGCTCTAAGGGTAACAAACGGGGTGTGGGAAAAAAGGCCACACTTCCCTGACCGGGAATCGAACACGGGCCGCGGCGGTGAGAGCGCCGAATCCTAACCACTAGACCACCAGGGACACGGGGAAAAGCCCTCTCCCGTCTGTGGCGTGCCCGCAGTGCGACCGACGTCGGCTCTGAAAGCGGGGCCAGGCTCGGCAATCTTTAATTGAGACAGAGACTCATCCACCAGCGATTTTAAAACTGCAGTAACCCGTTGAAGACACGACCCCGCCTGCCGTCGTCACTTAGATCTAACCTGCAAAAGAATCACTGCTACAACAGCTTCCGCGACACAATGGTCAGCCAACTGGGGGAGGAACTGTGTTGTGAAAAACTGGAAAGACACAACAGGGAAACCCACGAGGTTCAGTGTCATACAGACTAGTGTCGCTTGACAGACAAAACTTGCAGTACAAGATTTCTAAAGATTCTTCACAATCACAGGAGTTACAGCCATCACACATCGGTGGGTTAACACTCACACACACAAAGAAAACCACATCGCCCAGCACAAAGAAGAAAACAAGACTTACACCAAGTTGAGAGCACTTTGCCGCTGGGGGAACGGAATCACGACTGTCTTCGATATTGACGCCAGGCTTTCCCTACACAAGGCCAGAACCAGACCGTGAAAAGATGGCTCCGGGATGCCCGCGCTGCTCAGGTCGAGCCCGTTATGCCAAAGCAGCCTGTGGCGGGCAATGAAAACTCAAGCAGCCAGTGTGTCTGCTTCCTGGTCTGCAAAGGCTCTCCAGGAAAATCTCTCTTGCGCTTCTGCTGAACTGCTGCTTCATCTACACAGGGGCCCCCGCCTTCTTAATCAAGGAGTCCAATGGCAGCATTAGTCGCAAGTGCTCGTCAGTTCCCACACAGTCGGGGAGGAGCCCGGGACTTGATGAGGACAACGACAGCCAGCTTGGCATTGTTTTCCTCGGCACCTATCAATTATCACAGCAGGGTGTGACGTCCCCGGGGCGTGGGGTGTGAGTGAGGGACAGGAAGCAAGCAAGAGACAGAGGAAGTCAAGAGCCACCACACCCTGTTGCTTGCCAGTAATCACACAACTATGGCCCTCAGCTGATACCCCTTTACAAGTGGGAGACCCTGCTCCGAGTCCAGCCCGAGTGCAAAAGGAGGGCAAAAGGCCCCAGCGAGATTTGAACTCACGACCCCTGGTTTACAAGACCAGTGCTCTAACCCCTGAGCTATGGAGCCACGAGGCTCCAGGGCCTGACTCACGCGCACACAAACGTACCGAGTCAAGCAGCTGGCAACATGAGGGAGACACGGTGCCCGGCTCAGCTACACAGCGGAGAGAGCAGAGAAAGGACGCCACGGCGAAGCTGAAGTCTTGCACAGGCCCATGGAAGACACCGAAGATCACCAAGGGAATCGACAGTCGCCCCGGCTCTTGTGTGGTTCCATGGTGTAATGGTTAGCACTCTGGACTCTGAATCCAGCGATCCGAGTTCAAATCTCGGTGGAACCTTTTGTGGGTGACATTGGAATTGGTGTCTGGAATGCCAAACGGGAATTCCCGCTGAAATAAACGGGGTGGGGGGAAAAAAGCCACGCTTCCCTGACCAGGAACTGAACTTGGGCCGCAGCGGTGAGAGCGCCGAATCCTAACCACTAGACCACCAGGGACACAGGGAAAGGCCCTCTCCCATCTGTGGCGTGCCCGCAGCGCGACCGACGTCGGCTCTTAAAGCGGGGCCGAGCTCGGCAATCTTGAATTGAGACAGAGACTCATCCACCCGCGATTTTAAAACTGCAGTAACCCGTTGAAGACACGACCCCGCCTGCCGTCGTCACTTAGATCTAACCCGTAAAAGAATCACTGCTACAACAGCTTCTGCGACGCAATGGTCAGCCACCTGGGGGAGGAACCGTGGTGTGAATGACTGGAAGGACACAACAGGGAAACCCACGAGGTTCAGTGTCATACAGACTAGTTTCGCTTGACAGAAAATGAAATCACAAGTAGCCAGTGTGTCTGTAAAGGCTCTCCAGGAAAATTTCTCACGCTTCTGCTGAACTGCTGCTTCATCTACGCAGGGGCCCCCGCCTTCTTAATCAAGGAGTCCAATGGCAGCATTTGTCGCAAGTGCTCGTCAGTTCCCACACAGTCGGGGAAGAGCCCGGGACTTGATGAGGACAACGACAGCCAGCTTGGCATTGTTTTCCTCGGCACCTATCAATTATCACAGCAGGGTATGACGTCCCCGGGGCGTGGGGTGTGAGTGAGGGACAGGAAGCAGGCAAGAGACAGAGAAAGCCAAGAGCCACCACACCCTGTTGCTTGCCAGTATTCACACAATTACGGCCCTCAGCTGATACCCCTTTACAAGCGGGAGACCCTGCTCCGCGTCCAGCCCGAGTGCAAAAGGCCCCGGCGAGATTTGAACTCGCGACCCCTGGTTTACAAGGCCAGTGCTCTAACCCCTGAACTATGGAGCCACGAGGCTCCAGACCCTGACTCACGCACACACAAACGTACCGAGTCACGCAGCTGGCTACATGTGGGAGACACGGTGCCCGGCTCAGCTACACAATGGAGAAAGCAAAGAAAGGACGCCACGGCGAAGCTGAAGTCTTGCACAGGCCCATGGACGTCGCCCCAGCTCTCGTGTGGTTCCATGGTGTAATGGTTAGCACTCTGGGCTTTGAATCCAGCGATCCGAGATCAAGTCTCGGTGGAACCTGTTGTGGGTGACATTGAAATCAGGACCTGTGTATGGGATCGTGGGCTGCTTTCCTTGCGTGCTCTGCTGTGGGCAAAGAAACCTGCTTTTACTCATCAGCCTTTCTAGGACCTGCAAGATATCACCCACTACTGCAGACGATGGAGTGTACAGCAGACATGCGTGTATTTTATGACAGAGGTTCCTGCGTCGTCAAAATACCCGGAACACCTCCTCCGAGTTCAACGTCTTGCACGGCTCTAAGGGTAACAAACGGGGTGTGGGAAAAAAGGCCACACTTCCCTGACCGGGAATCGAACACGGGCCGCAGCGGTGAGAGCGCCGAATCCTAACCACTAGACCACCAGGGACACGGGGAAAAGCCCTCTCCCGTCTGTGGCGTGCCCGCAGTGCGACCGACGTCGGCTCTGAAAGCGGGGCCAGGCTCGGCAATCTTTAATTGAGACAGAGACTCATCCACCAGCGATTTTAAAACTGCAGTAACCCGTTGAAGACACGACCCCGCCTGCCGTCGTCACTTAGATCTAACCTGCAAAAGAATCACTGCTACAACAGCTTCCGCGACACAATGGTCAGCCAACTGGGGGAGGAACTGTGTTGTGAAAAACTGGAAAGACACAACAGGGAAACCCACCAGGTTCAGTGTCATACAGACTAGTGTCGCTTGACAGACAAAACTTGCAGTACAAGATTTCTAAAGATTCTTCACAATCACAGGAGTTACAGCCATCACACATCGGTGGGTTAACACTCACACACACAAAGAAAACCACATCGCCCAGCACAAAGAAGAAAACAAGACTTACACCAAGTTGAGAGCACTTTGCCGCTGGGGGAACGGAATCACGACTGTCTTCGATATTGACGCCAGGCTTTCCCTACACAAGGCCAGAACCAGACCGTGAAAAGATGGCTCCGGGATGCCCGCGCTGCTCAGGTCGAGCCCGTTATGCCAAAGCAGCCTGTGGCGGGCAATGAAAACTCAAGCAGCCAGTGTGTCTGCTTCCTGGTCTGCAAAGGCTCTCCAGGAAAATCTCTCTTGCGCTTCTGCTGAACTGCTGCTTCATCTACACAGGGGCCCCCGCCTTCTTAATCAAGGAGTCCAATGGCAGCATTAGTCGCAAGTGCTCGTCAGTTCCCACACAGTCGGGGAGGAGCCCGGGACTTGATGAGGACAACGACAGCCAGCTTGGCATTGTTTTCCTCGGCACCTATCAATTATCACAGCAGGGTGTGACGTCCCCGGGGCGTGGGGTGTGAGTGAGGGACAGGAAGCAAGCAAGAGACAGAGGAAGTCAAGAGCCACCACACCCTGTTGCTTGCCAGTAATCACACAACTATGGCCCTCAGCTGATACCCCTTTACAAGTGGGAGACCCTGCTCCGAGTCCAGCCCGAGTGCAAAAGGAGGGCAAAAGGCCCCAGCGAGATTTGAACTCGCGACCCCTGGTTTACAAGACCTGTGCTCTAACCGCTGAGCTATGGAGCCACGAGGCTCCAGGTCCTGACTCACGCGCACACAAACGTACCGAGTCAAGCAGCTGGCAACATGAGGGAGACACGGTGCCCGGCTCAGCTACACAGCGGAGAGAGCAGAGAAAGGACGCCACGGCGAAGCTGAAGTCTTGCACAGGCCCATGGAAGACACCGAAGATCACCAAGGGAATCGACAGTCGCCCCGGCTCTTGTGTGGTTCCATGGTGTAATGGTTAGCACTCTGGACTCTGAATCCAGCGATCCGAGTTCAAATCTCGGTGGAACCTTTTGTGGGTGACATTGGAATTGGTGTCTGGAATGCCAAACGGGAATTCCCGCTGAAATAAACGGGGTGGGGGGAAAAAAGCCACGCTTCCCTGACCAGGAACTGAACTTGGGCCGCAGCGGTGAGAGCGCCGAATCCTAACCACTAGACCACCAGGGACACAGGGAAAGGCCCTCTCCCGTCTGTGGCGTGCCCGCAGCGCGACCGACGTCGGCTCTTAAAGCGGGGCCGAGCTCGGCAATCTTGAATTGAGACAGAGACTCATCCACCCGCGATTTTAAAACTGCAGTAACCCGTTGAAGACACGACCCCGCCTGCCGTCGTCACTTAGATCTAACCCGTAAAAGAATCACTGCTACAACAGCTTCTGCGACGCAATGGTCAGCCACCTGGGGGAGGAACCGTGGTGTGAATGACTGGAAGGACACAACAGGGAAACCCACGAGGTTCAGTGTCATACAGACTAGTTTCGCTTGACAGAAAATGAAATCACAAGTAGCCAGTGTGTCTGTAAAGGCTCTCCAGGAAAATTTCTCACGCTTCTGCTGAACTGCTGCTTCATCTACGCAGGGGCCCCCGCCTTCTTAATCAAGGAGTCCAATGGCAGCATTTGTCGCAAGTGCTCGTCAGTTCCCACACAGTCGGGGAAGAGCCCGGGACTTGATGAGGACAACGACAGCCAGCTTGGCATTGTTTTCCTCGGCACCTATCAATTATCACAGCAGGGTATGACGTCCCCGGGGCGTGGGGTGTGAGTGAGGGACAGGAAGCAGGCAAGAGACAGAGAAAGCCAAGAGCCACCACACCCTGTTGCTTGCCAGTATTCACACAATTACGGCCCTCAGCTGATACCCCTTTACAAGCGGGAGACCCTGCTCCGCGTCCAGCCCGAGTGCAAAAGGCCCCGGCGAGATTTGAACTCGCGACCCCTGGTTTACAAGGCCAGTGCTCTAACCCCTGAACTATGGAGCCACGAGGCTCCAGACCCTGACTCACGCACACACAAACGTACCGAGTCACGCAGCTGGCTACATGTGGGAGACACGGTGCCCGGCTCAGCTACACAATGGAGAAAGCAAAGAAAGGACGCCACGGCGAAGCTGAAGTCTTGCACAGGCCCATGGACGTCGCCCCAGCTCTCGTGTGGTTCCATGGTGTAATGGTTAGCACTCTGGGCTTTGAATCCAGCGATCCGAGATCAAGTCTCGGTGGAACCTGTTGTGGGTGACATTGAAATCAGGACCTGTGTATGGGATCGTGGGCTGCTTTCCTTGCGTGCTCTGCTGTGGGCAAAGAAACCTGCTTTTACTCATCAGCCTTTCTAGGACCTGCAAGATATCACCCACTACTGCAGACGATGGAGTGTACAGCAGACATGCGTGTATTTTATGACAGAGGTTCCTGCGTCGTCAAAATACCCGGAACACCTCCTCCGAGTTCAACGTCTTGCACGGCTCTAAGGGTAACAAACGGGGTGTGGGAAAAAAGGCCACACTTCCCTGACCGGGAATCGAACACGGGCCGCGGCGGTGAGAGCGCCGAATCCTAACCACTAGACCACCAGGGACACGGGGAAAAGCCCTCTCCCGTCTGTGGCGTGCCCGCAGTGCGACCGACGTCGGCTCTGAAAGCGGGGCCAGGCTCGGCAATCTTTAATTGAGACAGAGACTCATCCACCAGCGATTTTAAAACTGCAGTAACCCGTTGAAGACACGACCCCGCCTGCCGTCGTCACTTAGATCTAACCTGCAAAAGAATCACTGCTACAACAGCTTCCGCGACACAATGGTCAGCCAACTGGGGGAGGAACTGTGTTGTGAAAAACTGGAAAGACACAACAGGGAAACCCACCAGGTTCAGTGTCATACAGACTAGTGTCGCTTGACAGACAAAACTTGCAGTACAAGATTTCTAAAGATTCTTCACAATCACAGGAGTTACAGCCATCACACATCGGTGGGTTAACACTCACACACACAAAGAAAACCACATCGCCCAGCACAAAGAAGAAAACAAGACTTACACCAAGTTGAGAGCACTTTGCCGCTGGGGGAACGGAATCACGACTGTCTTCGATATTGACGCCAGGCTTTCCCTACACAAGGCCAGAACCAGACCGTGAAAAGATGGCTCCGGGATGCCCGCGCTGCTCAGGTCGAGCCCGTTATGCCAAAGCAGCCTGTGGCGGGCAATGAAAACTCAAGCAGCCAGTGTGTCTGCTTCCTGGTCTGCAAAGGCTCTCCAGGAAAATCTCTCTTGCGCTTCTGCTGAACTGCTGCTTCATCTACACAGGGGCCCCCGCCTTCTTAATCAAGGAGTCCAATGGCAGCATTAGTCGCAAGTGCTCGTCAGTTCCCACACAGTCGGGGAGGAGCCCGGGACTTGATGAGGACAACGACAGCCAGCTTGGCATTGTTTTCCTCGGCACCTATCAATTATCACAGCAGGGTGTGACGTCCCCGGGGCGTGGGGTGTGAGTGAGGGACAGGAAGCAAGCAAGAGACAGAGGAAGTCAAGAGCCACCACACCCTGTTGCTTGCCAGTAATCACACAACTATGGCCCTCAGCTGATACCCCTTTACAAGTGGGAGACCCTGCTCCGAGTCCAGCCCGAGTGCAAAAGGAGGGCAAAAGGCCCCAGCGAGATTTGAACTCGCGACCCCTGGTTTACAAGACCAGTGCTCTAACCCCTGAGCTATGGAGCCACGAGGCTCCAGGTCCTGACTCACGCGCACACAAACGTACCGAGTCAAGCAGCTGGCAACATGAGGGAGACACGGTGCCCGGCTCAGCTACACAGCGGAGAGAGCAGAGAAAGGACGCCACGGCGAAGCTGAAGTCTTGCACAGGCCCATGGAAGACACCGAAGATCACCAAGGGAATCGACAGTCGCCCCGGCTCTTGTGTGGTTCCATGGTGTAATGGTTAGCACTCTGGACTCTGAATCCAGCGATCCGAGTTCAAATCTCGGTGGAACCTTTTGTGGGTGACATTGGAATTGGTGTCTGGAATGCCAAACGGGAATTCCCGCTGAAATAAACGGGGTGGGGGGAAAAAAGCCACGCTTCCCTGACCAGGAACTGAACTTGGGCCGCAGCGGTGAGAGTGCCGAATCCTAACCACTAGACCACCAGGGACACAGGGAAAGGCCCTCTCCCATCTGTGGCGTGCCCGCAGCGCGACCGACGTCGGCTCTTAAAGCGGGGCCGAGCTCGGCAATCTTGAATTGAGACAGAGACTCATCCACCCGCGATTTTAAAACTGCAGTAACCCGTTGAAGACACGACCCCGCCTGCCGTCGTCACTTAGATCTAACCCGTAAAAGAATCACTGCTACAACAGCTTCTGCGACGCAATGGTCAGCCACCTGGGGGAGGAACCGTGGTGTGAATGACTGGAAGGACACAACAGGGAAACCCACGAGGTTCAGTGTCATACAGACTAGTTTCGCTTGACAGAAAATGAAATCACAAGTAGCCAGTGTGTCTGTAAAGGCTCTCCAGGAAAATTTCTCACGCTTCTGCTGAACTGCTGCTTCATCTACGCAGGGGCCCCCGCCTTCTTAATCAAGGAGTCCAATGGCAGCATTTGTCGCAAGTGCTCGTCAGTTCCCACACAGTCGGGGAAGAGCCCGGGACTTGATGAGGACAACGACAGCCAGCTTGGCATTGTTTTCCTCGGCACCTATCAATTATCACAGCAGGGTATGACGTCCCCGGGGCGTGGGGTGTGAGTGAGGGACAGGAAGCAGGCAAGAGACAGAGAAAGCCAAGAGCCACCACACCCTGTTGCTTGCCAGTATTCACACAATTACGGCCCTCAGCTGATACCCCTTTACAAGCGGGAGACCCTGCTCCGCGTCCAGCCCGAGTGCAAAAGGCCCCGGCGAGATTTGAACTCGCGACCCCTGGTTTACAAGGCCAGTGCTCTAACCCCTGAACTATGGAGCCACGAGGCTCCAGACCCTGACTCACGCACACACAAACGTACCGAGTCACGCAGCTGGCTACATGTGGGAGACACGGTGCCCGGCTCAGCTACACAATGGAGAAAGCAAAGAAAGGACGCCACGGCGAAGCTGAAGTCTTGCACAGGCCCATGGACGTCGCCCCAGCTCTCGTGTGGTTCCATGGTGTAATGGTTAGCACTCTGGGCTTTGAATCCAGCGATCCGAGTTCAAGTCTCGGTGGAACCTGTTGTGGGTGACATTGAAATCAGGACCTGTGTATGGGATCGTGGGCTGCTTTCCTTGCGTGCTCTGCTGTGGGCAAAGAAACCTGCTTTTACTCATCAGCCTTTCTAGGACCTGCAAGATATCACCCACTACTGCAGACGATTGAGTGTACAGCAGACATGCGTGTATTTTATGACAGAGGTTCCTGCGTCGTCAAAATACCCGGAACACCTCCTCCGAGTTCAACGTCTTGCACGGCTCTAAGGGTAACAAACGGGGTGTGGGAAAAAAGCCCACACTTCCCTGACCGGGAGTCGAACCCGGGCCGCGGCGGTGAGAGCGCCGAATCCTAACCACTAGACCACCAGGGACACAGGGAAAAGCCCTCTCCCGTCTGTGGCGTGCCCGCAGTGCGACCGACGTCGGCTCTGAAAGCGGGGCCAAGCTCGGCAATCTTTAATTGAGACAGAGACTCATCCACCAGCGATTTTAAAACTGCAGTAACCCGTTGAAGACACTACCCCGCCTGCCGTCGTCACTTAGATCTAACCCGCAAAAGAATCACTGCTACAACAGCTTCCGCGACACAATGGTCAGCCAACTGGGGGAGGAACTGTGTTGTGAAAAACTGGAAAGACACAACAGGGAAACCCACGAGGTTCAGTGTCATACAGACTAGTGTCGCTTGACAGACAAAACTTGCAGTACAAGATTTCTAAAGATTCTTCACAATCACAGGAGTTACAGCCATCACACATCGGTGGGTTAACACTCACACACACAAAGAAAACCACATCGCCCAGCACAAAGAAGAAAACAAGACTTACACCAAGTTGAGAGCACTTTGCCGCTGGGGGAACGGAATCACGACTGTCTTCGATATTGACGCCAGGCTTTCCCTACACAAGGCCAGAACCAGACCGTGAAAAGATGGCTCCGGGATGCCCGCGCTGCTCAGGTCGAGCCCGTTATGCCAAAGCAGCCTGTGGCGGGCAATGAAAACTCAAGCAGCCAGTGTGTCTGCTTCCTGGTCTGCAAAGGCTCCCCAGGAAAATCTCTCTTGCGCTTCTGCTGAACTGCTGCTTCATCTACACAGGGGCCCCCGCCTTCTTAATCAAGGAGTCCAATGGCAGCATTAGTCGCAAGTGCTCGTCAGTTCCCACACAGTCGGGGAGGAGCCCGGGACTTGATGAGGACAACGACAGCCAGCTTGGCATTGTTTTCCTCGGCACCTATCAATTATCACAGCAGGGTGTGACGTCCCCGGGGCGTGGGGTGTGAGTGAGGGACAGGAAGCAAGCAAGAGACAGAGGAAGTCAAGAGCCACCACACCCTGTTGCTTGCCAGTAATCACACAACTATGGCCCTCAGCTGATACCCCTTTACAAGTGGGAGACCCTGCTCCGAGTCCAGCCCGAGTGCAAAAGGAGGGCAAAAGGCCCCAGCGAGATTTGAACTCACGACCCCTGGTTTACAAGACCAGTGCTCTAACCCCTGAGCTATGGAGCCACGAGGCTCCAGGTCCTGACTCACGCGCACACAAACGTACCGAGTCAAGCAGCTGGCAACATGAGGGAGACACGGTGCCCGGCTCAGCTACACAGCGGAGAGAGCAGAGAAAGGACGCCACGGCGAAGCTGAAGTCTTGCACAGGCCCATGGAAGACACCGAAGATCACCAAGGGAATCGACAGTCGCCCCAGCTCTTGTGTGGTTCCATGGTGTAATGGTTAGCACTCTGGACTCTGAATCCAGCGATCCGAGTTCAAATCTCGGTGGAACCTTTTGTGGCTGACATTGGAATTGGTGTCTGGAATGCCAAACGGGAATTCCCGCTGAAATAAACGGGGTGGGGGGAAAAAAGCCACGCTTCCCTGACCAGGAACTGAACTTGGGCCGCAGCGGTGAGAGTGCCGAATCCTAACCACTAGACCACCAGGGACACAGGGAAAGGCCCTCTCCCATCTGTGGCGTGCCCGCAGCGCGACCGACGTCGGCTCTTAAAGCGGGGCCGAGCTCGGCAATCTTGAATTGAGACAGAGACTCATCCACCCGCGATTTTAAAACTGCAGTAACCCGTTGAAGACACGACCCCGCCTGCCGTCGTCACTTAGATCTAACCCGTAAAAGAATCACTGCTACAACAGCTTCTGCGACGCAATGGTCAGCCACCTGGGGGAGGAACCGTGGTGTGAATGACTGGAAGGACACAACAGGGAAACCCACGAGGTTCAGTGTCATACAGACTAGTTTCGCTTGACAGAAAATGAAATCACAAGTAGCCAGTGTGTCTGTAAAGGCTCTCCAGGAAAATTTCTCACGCTTCTGCTGAACTGCTGCTTCATCTACGCAGGGGCCCCCGCCTTCTTAATCAAGGAGTCCAATGGCAGCATTTGTCGCAAGTGCTCGTCAGTTCCCACACAGTCGGGGAAGAGCCCGGGACTTGATGAGGACAACGACAGCCAGCTTGGCATTGTTTTCCTCGGCACCTATCAATTATCACAGCAGGGTATGACGTCCCCGGGGCGTGGGGTGTGAGTGAGGGACAGGAAGCAGGCAAGAGACAGAGAAAGCCAAGAGCCACCACACCCTGTTGCTTGCCAGTATTCACACAATTACGGCCCTCAGCTGATACCCCTTTACAAGCGGGAGACCCTGCTCCGCGTCCAGCCCCAGTGCAAAAGGCCCCGGCGAGATTTGAACTCGCGACCCCTGGTTTACAAGGCCAGTGCTCTAACCCCTGAACTATGGAGCCACGAGGCTCCAGACCCTGACTCACGCACACACAAACGTACCGAGTCACGCAGCTGGCTACATGTGGGAGACACGGTGCCCGGCTCAGCTACACAATGGAGAAAGCAAAGAAAGGACGCCACGGCGAAGCTGAAGTCTTGCACAGGCCCATGGACGTCGCCCCAGCTCTCGTGTGGTTCCATGGTGTAATGGTTAGCACTCTGGGCTTTGAATCCAGCGATCCGAGTTCAAGTCTCGGTGGAACCTGTTGTGGGTGACATTGAAATCAGGACCTGTGTATGGGATCGTGGGCTGCTTTCCTTGCGTGCTCTGCTGTGGGCAAAGAAACCTGCTTTTACTCATCAGCCTTTCTAGGACCTGCAAGATATCACCCACTACTGCAGACGATGGAGTGTACAGCAGACATGCGTGTATTTTATGACAGAGGTTCCTGCGTCGTCAAAATACCCGGAACACCTCCTCCGAGTTCAACGTCTTGCACGGCTCTAAGGGTAACAAACGGGGTGTGGGAAAAAAGGCCACACTTCCCTGAATGGGAATCGAACACGGGCCGCGGCGGTGAGAGCGCCGAATCCTAACCACTAGACCACCAGGGACACGGGGAAAAGCCCTCTCCCGTCTGTGGCGTGCCCGCAGTGCGACCGACGTCGGCTCTGAAAGCAGGGCCAGGCTCGGCAATCTTTAATTGAGACAGAGACTCATCCACCAGCGATTTTAAAACTGCAGTAACCCGTTGAAGACACGACCCCGCCTGCCGTCGTCACTTAGATCTAACCTGCAAAAGAATCACTGCTACAACAGCTTCCGCGACACAATGGTCAGCCAACTGGGGGAGGAACTGTGTTGTGAAAAACTGGAAAGACACAACAGGGAAACCCACCAGGTTCAGTGTCATACAGACTAGTGTCGCTTGACAGACAAAACTTGCAGTACAAGATTTCTAAAGATTCTTCACAATCACAGGAGTTACAGCCATCACACATCGGTGGGTTAACACTCACACACACAAAGAAAACCACATCGCCCAGCACAAAGAAGAAAACAAGACTTACACCAAGTTGAGAGCACTTTGCCGCTGGGGGAACGGAATCACGACTGTCTTCGATATTGACGCCAGGCTTTCCCTACACAAGGCCAGAACCAGACCGTGAAAAGATGGCTCCGGGATGCCCGCGCTGCTCAGGTCGAGCCCGTTATGCCAAAGCAGCCTGTGGCGGGCAATGAAAACTCAAGCAGCCAGTGTGTCTGCTTCCTGGTCTGCAAAGGCTCTCCAGGAAAATCTCTCTTGCGCTTCTGCTGAACTGCTGCTTCATCTACACAGGGGCCCCCGCCTTCTTAATCAAGGAGTCCAATGGCAGCATTAGTCGCAAGTGCTCGTCAGTTCCCACACAGTCGGGGAGGAGCCCGGGACTTGATGAGGACAACGACAGCCAGCTTGGCATTGTTTTCCTCGGCACCTATCAATTATCACAGCAGGGTGTGACGTCCCCGGGGCGTGGGGTGTGAGTGAGGGACAGGAAGCAAGCAAGAGACAGAGGAAGTCAAGAGCCACCACACCCTGTTGCTTGCCAGTAATCACACAACTATGGCCCTCAGCTGATACCCCTTTACAAGTGGGAGACCCTGCTCCGAGTCCAGCCCGAGTGCAAAAGGAGGGCAAAAGGCCCCAGCGAGATTTGAACTCGCGACCCCTGGTTTACAAGACCAGTGCTCTAACCCCTGAGCTATGGAGCCACGAGGCTCCAGGTCCTGACTCACGCGCACACAAACGTACCGAGTCAAGCAGCTGGCAACATGAGGGAGACACGGTGCCCGGCTCAGCTACACAGCGGAGAGAGCAGAGAAAGGACGCCACGGCGAAGCTGAAGTCTTGCACAGGCCCATGGAAGACACCGAAGATCACCAAGGGATCGACAGTCGCCCCGGCTCTTGTGTGGTTCCATGGTGTAATGGTTAGCACTCTGGACTCTGAATCCAGCGATCTGAGTTCAAATCTCGGTGGAACCTTTTGTGGGTGACATTGGAATTGGTGTCTGGAATGCCAAACGGGAATTCCCGCTGAAATAAACGGGGTGGGGGGAAAAAAGCCACGCTTCCCTGACCAGGAACTGAACTTGGGCCGCAGCGGTGAGAGTGCCGAATCCTAACCACTAGACCACCAGGGACACAGGGAAAGGCCCTCTCCCATCTGTGGCGTGCCCGCAGCGCGACCGACGTCGGCTCTTAAAGCGGGGCCGAGCTCGGCAATCTTGAATTGAGACAGAGACTCATCCACCCGCGATTTTAAAACTGCAGTAACCCGTTGAAGAAACGACCCCGCCTGCCGTCGTCACTTAGATCTAACCCGTAAAAGAATCACTGCTACAACAGCTTCCGCGACGCAATGGTCAGCCACCTGGGGGAGGAACCGTGGTGTGAATGACTGGAAGGACACAACAGGGAAACCCACGAGGTTCAGTGTCATACAGACTAGTTTCGCTTGACAGAAAATGAAATCACAAGTAGCCAGTGTGTCTGTAAAGGCTCTCCAGGAAAATTTCTCACGCTTCTGCTGAACTGCTGCTTCATCTACGCAGGGGCCCCCGCCTTCTTAATCAAGGAGTCCAATGGCAGCATTTGTCGCAAGTGCTCGTCAGTTCCCACACAGTCGGGGAAGAGCCCGGGACTTGATGAGGACAACGACAGCCAGCTTGGCATTGTTTTCCTCGGCACCTATCAATTATCACAGCAGGGTATGACGTCCCCGGGGCGTGGGGTGTGAGTGAGGGACAGGAAGCAGGCAAGAGACAGAGAAAGCCAAGAGCCACCACACCCTGTTGCTTGCCAGTATTCACACAATTACGGCCCTCAGCTGATACCCCTTTACAAGCGGGAGACCCTGCTCCGCGTCCAGCCCGAGTGCAAAAGGCCCCGGCGAGATTTGAACTCGCGACCCCTGGTTTACAAGGCCAGTGCTCTAACCCCTGAACTATGGAGCCACGAGGCTCCAGACCCTGACTCACGCACACACAAACGTACCGAGTCACGCAGCTGGCTACATGTGGGAGACACGGTGCCCGGCTCAGCTACACAATGGAGAAAGCAAAGAAAGGACGCCACGGCGAAGCTGAAGTCTTGCACAGGCCCATGGACGTCGCCCCAGCTCTCGTGTGGTTCCATGGTGTAATGGTTAGCACTCTGGGCTTTGAATCCAGCGATCCGAGTTCAAGTCTCGGTGGAACCTGTTGTGGGTGACATTGAAATCAGGACCTGTGTATGGGATCGTGGGCTGCTTTCCTTGCGTGCTCTGCTGTGGGCAAAGAAACCTGCTTTTACTCATCAGCCTTTCTAGGACCTGCAAGATATCACCCACTACTGCAGACGATTGAGTGTACAGCAGACATGCGTGTATTTTATGACAGAGGTTCCTGCGTCGTCAAAATACCCGGAACACCTCCTCCGAGTTCAACGTCTTGCACGGCTCTAAGGGTAACAAACGGGGTGTGGGAAAAAAGCCCACACTTCCCTGACCGGGAATCGAACCCGGGCCGCGGCGGTGAGAGCGCCGAATCCTAACCACTAGACCACCAGGGACACAGGGAAAAGCCCTCTCCCGTCTGTGGCGTGCCCGCAGTGCGACCGACGTCGGCTCTGAAAGCGGGGCCAAGCTCGGCAATCTTTAATTGAGACAGAGACTCATCCACCAGCGATTTTAAAACTGCAGTAACCCGTTGAAGACACGACCCCGCCTGCCGTCGTCACTTAGATCTAACCCGCAAAAGAATCACTGCTACAACAGCTTCCGCGACACAATGGTCAGCCAACTGGGGGAGGAACTGTGTTGTGAAAAACTGGAAAGACACAACAGGGAAACCCACGAGGTTCAGTGTCATACAGACTAGTGTCGCTTGACAGACAAAACTTGCAGTACAAGATTTCTAAAGATTCTTCACAATCACAGGAGTTACAGCCATCACACATCGGTGGGTTAACACTCACACACACAAAGAAAACCACATCGCCCAGCACAAAGAAGAAAACAAGACTTACACCAAGTTGAGAGCACTTTGCCGCTGGGGGAACGGAATCACGACTGTCTTCGATATTGACGCCAGGCTTTCCCTACACAAGGCCAGAACCAGACCGTGAAAAGATGGCTCCGGGATGCCCGCGCTGCTCAGGTCGAGCCCGTTATGCCAAAGCAGCCTGTGGCGGGCAATGAAAACTCAAGCAGCCAGTGTGTCTGCTTCCTGGTCTGCAAAGGCTCCCCAGGAAAATCTCTCTTGCGCTTCTGCTGAACTGCTGCTTCATCTACACAGGGGCCCCCGCCTTCTTAATCAAGGAGTCCAATGGCAGCATTAGTCGCAAGTGCTCGTCAGTTCCCACACAGTCGGGGAGGAGCCCGGGACTTGATGAGGACAACGACAGCCAGCTTGGCATTGTTTTCCTCGGCACCTATCAATTATCACAGCAGGGTGTGACGTCCCCGGGGCGTGGGGTGTGAGTGAGGGACAGGAAGCAAGCAAGAGACAGAGGAAGTCAAGAGCCACCACACCCTGTTGCTTGCCAGTAATCACACAACTATGGCCCTCAGCTGATACCCCTTTACAAGTGGGAGACCCTGCTCCGAGTCCAGCCCGAGTGCAAAAGGAGGGCAAAAGGCCCCAGCGAGATTTGAACTCACGACCCCTGGTTTACAAGACCAGTGCTCTAACCCCTGAGCTATGGAGCCACGAGGCTCCAGGTCCTGACTCACGCGCACACAAACGTACCGAGTCAAGCAGCTGGCAACATGAGGGAGACACGGTGCCCGGCTCAGCTACACAGCGGAGAGAGCAGAGAAAGGACGCCACGGCGAAGCTGAAGTCTTGCACAGGCCCATGGAAGACACCGAAGATCACCAAGGGAATCGACAGTCGCCCCGGCTCTTGTGTGGTTCCATGGTGTAATGGTTAGCACTCTGGACTCTGAATCCAGCGATCCGAGTTCAAATCTCGGTGGAACCTTTTGTGGCTGACATTGGAATTGGTGTCTGGAATGCCAAACGGGAATTCCCGCTGAAATAAACGGGGTGGGGGGAAAAAAGCCACGCTTCCCTGACCAGGAACTGAACTTGGGCCGCAGCGGTGAGAGTGCCGAATCCTAACCACTAGACCACCAGGGACACAGGGAAAGGCCCTCTCCCATCTGTGGCGTGCCCGCAGCGCGACCGACGTCGGCTCTTAAAGCGGGGCCGAGCTCGGCAATCTTGAATTGAGACAGAGACTCATCCACCCGCGATTTTAAAACTGCAGTAACCCGTTGAAGACACGACCCCGCCTGCCGTCGTCACTTAGATCTAACCCGTAAAAGAATCACTGCTACAACAGCTTCTGCGACGCAATGGTCAGCCACCTGGGGGAGGAACCGTGGTGTGAATGACTGGAAGGACACAACAGGGAAACCCACGAGGTTCAGTGTCATACAGACTAGTTTCGCTTGACAGAAAATGAAATCACAAGTAGCCAGTGTGTCTGTAAAGGCTCTCCAGGAAAATTTCTCACGCTTCTGCTGAACTGCTGCTTCATCTACGCAGGGGCCCCCGCCTTCTTAATCAAGGAGTCCAATGGCAGCATTTGTCGCAAGTGCTCGTCAGTTCCCACACAGTCGGGGAAGAGCCCGGGACTTGATGAGGACAACGACAGCCAGCTTGGCATTGTTTTCCTCGGCACCTATCAATTATCACAGCAGGGTATGACGTCCCCGGGGCGTGGGGTGTGAGTGAGGGACAGGAAGCAGGCAAGAGACAGAGAAAGCCAAGAGCCACCACACCCTGTTGCTTGCCAGTATTCACACAATTACGGCCCTCAGCTGATACCCCTTTACAAGCGGGAGACCCTGCTCCGCGTCCAGCCCCAGTGCAAAAGGCCCCGGCGAGATTTGAACTCGCGACCCCTGGTTTACAAGGCCAGTGCTCTAACCCCTGAACTATGGAGCCACGAGGCTCCAGACCCTGACTCACGCACACACAAACGTACCGAGTCACGCAGCTGGCTACATGTGGGAGACACGGTGCCCGGCTCAGCTACACAATGGAGAAAGCAAAGAAAGGACGCCACGGCGAAGCTGAAGTCTTGCACAGGCCCATGGACGTCGCCCCAGCTCTCGTGTGGTTCCATGGTGTAATGGTTAGCACTCTGGGCTTTGAATCCAGCGATCCGAGTTCAAGTCTCGGTGGAACCTGTTGTGGGTGACATTGAAATCAGGACCTGTGTATGGGATCGTGGGCTGCTTTCCTTGCGTGCTCTGCTGTGGGCAAAGAAACCTGCTTTTACTCATCAGCCTTTCTAGGACCTGCAAGATATCACCCACTACTGCAGACGATGGAGTGTACAGCAGACATGCGTGTATTTTATGACAGAGGTTCCTGCGTCGTCAAAATACCCGGAACACCTCCTCCGAGTTCAACGTCTTGCACGGCTCTAAGGGTAACAAACGGGGTGTGGGAAAAAAGGCCACACTTCCCTGAACGGGAATCGAACACGGGCCGCGGCGGTGAGAGCGCCGAATCCTAACCACTAGACCACCAGGGACACGGGGAAAAGCCCTCTCCCGTCTGTGGCGTGCCCGCAGTGCGACCGACGTCGGCTCTGAAAGCGGGGCCAGGCTCGGCAATCTTTAATTGAGACAGAGACTCATCCACCAGCGATTTTAAAACTGCAGTAACCCGTTGAAGACACGACCCCGCCTGCCGTCGTCACTTAGATCTAACCTGCAAAAGAATCACTGCTACAACAGCTTCCGCGACACAATGGTCAGCCAACTGGGGGAGGAACTGTGTTGTGAAAAACTGGAAAGACACAACAGGGAAACCCACCAGGTTCAGTGTCATACAGACTAGTGTCGCTTGACAGACAAAACTTGCAGTACAAGATTTCTAAAGATTCTTCACAATCACAGGAGTTACAGCCATCACACATCGGTGGGTTAACACTCACACACACAAAGAAAACCACATCGCCCAGCACAAAGAAGAAAACAAGACTTACACCAAGTTGAGAGCACTTTGCCGCTGGGGGAACGGAATCACGACTGTCTTCGATATTGACGCCAGGCTTTCCCTACACAAGGCCAGAACCAGACCGTGAAAAGATGGCTCCGGGATGCCCGCGCTGCTCAGGTCGAGCCCGTTATGCCAAAGCAGCCTGTGGCGGGCAATGAAAACTCAAGCAGCCAGTGTCTGCTTCCTGGTCTGCAAAGGCTCTCCAGGAAAATCTCTCTTGCGCTTCTGCTGAACTGCTGCTTCATCTACACAGGGGCCCCCGCCTTCTTAATCAAGGAGTCCAATGGCAGCATTAGTCGCAAGTGCTCGTCAGTTCCCACACAGTCGGGGAGGAGCCCGGGACTTGATGAGGACAACGACAGCCAGCTTGGCATTGTTTTCCTCGGCACCTATCAATTATCACAGCAGGGTGTGACGTCCCCGGGGCGTGGGGTGTGAGTGAGGGACAGGAAGCAAGCAAGAGACAGAGGAAGTCAAGAGCCACCACACCCTGTTGCTTGCCAGTAATCACACAACTATGGCCCTCAGCTGATACCCCTTTACAAGTGGGAGACCCTGCTCCGAGTCCAGCCCGAGTGCAAAAGGAGGGCAAAAGGCCCCAGCGAGATTTGAACTCGCGACCCCTGGTTTACAAGACCAGTGCTCTAACCCCTGAGCTATGGAGCCACGAGGCTCCAGGTCCTGACTCACGCGCACACAAACGTACCGAGTCAAGCAGCTGGCAACATGAGGGAGACACGGTGCCCGGCTCAGCTACACAGCGGAGAGAGCAGAGAAAGGACGCCACGGCGAAGCTGAAGTCTTGCACAGGCCCATGGAAGACACCGAAGATCACCAAGGGAATCGACAGTCGCCCCGGCTCTTGTGTGGTTCCATGGTGTAATGGTTAGCACTCTGGACTCTGAATCCAGCGATCTGAGTTCAAATCTCGGTGGAACCTTTTGTGGGTGACATTGGAATTGGTGTCTGGAATGCCAAACGGGAATTCCCGCTGAAATAAACGGGGTGGGGGGAAAAAAGCCACGCTTCCCTGACCAGGAACTGAACTTGGGCCGCAGCGGTGAGAGTGCCGAATCCTAACCACTAGACCACCAGGGACACAGGGAAAGGCCCTCTCCCATCTGTGGCGTGCCTGCAGCGCGACTGACGTCGGCTCTTAAAGCGGGGCCGAGCTCGGCAATCTTGAATTGAGACAGAGACTCATCCACCCGCGATTTTAAAACTGCAGTAACCCGTTGAAGAAACGACCCCGCCTGCCGTCGTCACTTAGATCTAACCCGTAAAAGAATCACTGCTACAACAGCTTCCGCGACGCAATGGTCAGCCACCTGGGGGAGGAACCGTGGTGTGAATGACTGGAAGGACACAACAGGGAAACCCACGAGGTTCAGTGTCATACAGACTAGTTTCGCTTGACAGAAAATGAAATCACAAGTAGCCAGTGTGTCTGTAAAGGCTCTCCAGGAAAATTTCTCACGCTTCTGCTGAAC
This sequence comes from Lepisosteus oculatus, assembly GCF_040954835.1. Lineage (NCBI taxonomy): Eukaryota > Metazoa > Chordata > Actinopteri > Semionotiformes > Lepisosteidae > Lepisosteus > Lepisosteus oculatus. The sequence continues at coordinate 44,989,896 of NC_090701.1, forward strand.
TGCTGCTTCATCTACGCAGGGGCCCCCGCCTTCTTAATCAAGGAGTCCAATGGCAGCATTTGTCGCAAGTGCTCGTCAGTTCCCACACAGTCGGGGAAGAGCCCGGGACTTGATGAGGACAACGACAGCCAGCTTGGCATTGTTTTCCTCGGCACCTATCAATTATCACAGCAGGGTATGACGTCCCCGGGGCGTGGGGTGTGAGTGAGGGACAGGAAGCAGGCAAGAGACAGAGAAAGCCAAGAGCCACCACACCCTGTTGCTTGCCAGTATTCACACAATTACGGCCCTCAGCTGATACCCCTTTACAAGCGGGAGACCCTGCTCCGCGTCCAGCCCGAGTGCAAAAGGCCCCGGCGAGATTTGAACTCGCGACCCCTGGTTTACAAGGCCAGTGCTCTAACTATGGAGCCACGAGGCTCCAGACCCTGACTCACGCACACACAAACGTACCGAGTCACGCAGCTGGCTACATGTGGGAGACACGGTGCCCGGCTCAGCTACACAATGGAGAAAGCAAAGAAAGGACGCCACGGCGAAGCTGAAGTCTTGCACAGGCCCATGGACGTCACCCCAGCTCTCGTGTGGTTCCATGGTGTAATGGTTAGCACTCTGGGCTTTGAATCCAGCGATCCGAGTTCAAGTCTCGGTGGAACCTGTTGTGGGTGACATTGAAATCAGGACCTGTGTATGGGATCGTGGGCTGCTTTCCTTGCGTGCTCTGCTGTGGGCAAAGAAACCTGCTTTTACTCATCAGCCTTTCTAGGACCTGCAAGATATCACCCACTACTGCAGACGATTGAGTGTACAGCAGACATGCGTGTATTTTATGACAGAGGTTCCTGCGTCGTCAAAATACCCGGAACACCTCCTCCGAGTTCAACGTCTTGCACGGCTCTAAGGGTAACAAACGGGGTGTGGGAAAAAAGGCCACACTTCCCTGACCGGGAATCGAACCCGGGCCGCGGCGGTGAGAGCGCCGAATCCTAACCACTAGACCACCAGGGACACGGGGAAAAGCCCTCTCCCGTCTGTGGCGTGCCCGCAGTGCGACCGACGTCGGCTCTGAAAGCGGGGCCAAGCTCGGCAATCTTTAATTGAGACAGAGACTCATCCACCAGCGATTTTAAAACTGCAGTAACCCGTTGAAGACACGACCCCGCCTGCCGTCGTCACTTAGATCTAACCCGCAAAAGAATCACTGCTACAACAGCTTCCGCGACACAATGGTCAGCCAACTGGGGGAGGAACTGTGTTGTGAAAAACTGGAAAGACACAACAGGGAAACCCACGAGGTTCAGTGTCATACAGACTAGTGTCGCTTGACAGACAAAACTTGCAGTACAAGATTTCTAAAGATTCTTCACAATCACAGGAGTTACAGCCATCACACATCGGTGGGTTAACACTCACACACACAAAGAAAACCACATCGCCCAGCACAAAGAAGAAAACAAGACTTACACCAAGTTGAGAGCACTTTGCCGCTGGGGGAACGGAATCACGACTGTCTTCGATATTGACGCCAGGCTTTCCCTACACAAGGCCAGAACCAGACCGTGAAAAGATGGCTCCGGGATGCCCGCGCTGCTCAGGTCGAGCCCGTTATGCCAAAGCAGCCTGTGGCGGGCAATGAAAACTCAAGCAGCCAGTGTGTCTGCTTCCTGGTCTGCAAAGGCTCTCCAGGAAAATCTCTCTTGCGCTTCTGCTGAACTGCTGCTTCATCTACACAGGGGCCCCCGCCTTCTTAATCAAGGAGTCCAATGGCAGCATTAGTCGCAAGTGCTCGTCAGTTCCCACACAGTCGGGGAGGAGCCCGGGACTTGATGAGGACAACGACAGCCAGCTTGGCATTGTTTTCCTCGGCACCTATCAATTATCACAGCAGGGTGTGACGTCCCCGGGGCGTGGGGTGTGAGTGAGGGACAGGAAGCAAGCAAGAGACAGAGGAAGTCAAGAGCCACCACACCCTGTTGCTTGCCAGTAATCACACAACTATGGCCCTCAGCTGATACCCCTTTACAAGTGGGAGACCCTGCTCCGAGTCCAGCCCGAGTGCAAAAGGAGGGCAAAAGGCCCCAGCGAGATTTGAACTCGCGACCCCTGGTTTACAAGACCAGTGCTCTAACCCCTGAGCTATGGAGCCACGAGGCTCCAGGTCCTGACTCACGCGCACACAAACGTACCGAGTCAAGCAGCTGGCAACATGAGGGAGACACGGTGCCCGGCTCAGCTACACAGCGGAGAGAGCAGAGAAAGGACGCCACGGCGAAGCTGAAGTCTTGCACAGGCCCATGGAAGACACCGAAGATCACCAAGGGAATCAACAGTCGCCCCAGCTCTTGTGTGGTTCCATGGTGTAATGGTTAGCACTCTGGACTCTGAATCCAGCGATCTGAGTTCAAATCTCGGTGGAACCTTTTGTGGGTGACATTGGAATTGGTGTCTGGAATGCCAAACGGGAATTCCCGCTGAAATAAACGGGGTGGGGGGAAAAAAGCCACGCTTCCCAGACCAGGAACTGAACTTGGGCCGCAGCGGTGAGAGTGCCGAATCCTAACCACTAGACCACCAGGGACACAGGGAAAGGCCCTCTCCCATCTGTGGCGTGCCCGCAGCGCGACCGACGTCGGCTCTTAAAGCGGGGCCGAGCTCGGCAATCTTGAATTGAGACAGAGACTCATCCACCCGCGATTTTAAAACTGCAGTAACCCGTTGAAGACACGACCCCGCCTGCCGTCGTCACTTAGATCTAACCCGTAAAAGAATCACTGCTACAACAGCTTCCGCGACGCAATGGTCAGCCACCTGGGGGAGGAACCGTGGTGTGAATGACTGGAAAGACAACAGGGAAACCCACGAGGTTCAGTGTCATACAGACTAGTGTCGCTTGACAGAAAATGAAATCACAAGTAGCCAGTGTGTCTGTAAAGGCTCTCCAGGAAAATTTCTCACGCTTCTGCTGAACTGCTGCTTCATCTACGCAGGGGCCCCCGCCTTCTTAATCAAGGAGTCCAATGGCAGCATTTGTCGCAAGTGCTCGTCAGTTCCCACACAGTCGGGGAAGAGCCCGGGACTTGATGAGGACAACGACAGCCAGCTTGGCATTGTTTTCCTCGGCACCTATCAATTATCACAGCAGGGTATGACGTCCCCGGGGCGTGGGGTGTGAGTGAGGGACAGGAAGCAGGCAAGAGACAGAGAAAGCCAAGAGCCACCACACCCTGTTGCTTGCCAGTATTCACACAATTACGGCCCTCAGCTGATACCCCTTTACAAGCGGGAGACCCTGCTCCGCGTCCAGCCCGAGTGCAAAAGGCCCCGGCGAGATTTGAACTCGCGACCCCTGGTTTACAAGACCAGTGCTCTAACCCCTGAACTATGGAGCCACGAGGCTCCAGACCCTGACTCACGCACACACAAACGTACCGAGTCACGCAGCTGGCTACATGTGGGAGACACGGTGCCCGGCTCAGCTACACAATGGAGAAAGCAAAGAAAGGACGCCACGGCGAAGCTGAAGTCTTGCACAGGCCCATGGACGTCGCCCCAGCTCTCGTGTGGTTCCATGGTGTAATGGTTAGCACTCTGGGCTTTGAATCCAGCGATCCGAGTTCAAGTCTCGGTGGAACCTGTTGTGGGTGACATTGAAATCGGGACCTGTGTATGGGATCGTGGGCTGCTTTCCTTGCGTGCTCTGCTGTGGGCAAAGAAACCTGCTTTTACTCATCAGCCTTTCTAGGACCTGCAAGATATCACCCACTACTGCAGACGATTGAGTGTACAGCAGACATGCGTGTATTTTATGACAGAGGTTCCTGCGTCGTCAAAATACCCGGAACACCTCCTCCGAGTTCAACGTCTTGCACGGCTCTAAGGGTAACAAACGGGGTGTGGGAAAAAAGGCCACACTTCCCTGACCGGGAATCGAACCCGGGCCGCGGCGGTGAGAGCGCTGAATCCTAACCACTAGACCACCAGGGACACGGGGAAAAGCCCTCTCCCGTCTGTGGCGTGCCCGCAGTGCGACCGACGTCGGCTCTGAAAGCGGGGCCAGGCTCGGCAATCTTTAATTGAGACAGAGACTCATCCACCAGCGATTTTAAAACTGCAGTAACCCGTTGAAGACACGACCCCGCCTGCCGTCGTCACTTAGATCTAACCTGCAAAAGAATCACTGCTACAACAGCTTCCGCGACACAATGGTCAGCCAACTGGGGGAGGAACTGTGTTGTGAAAAACTGGAAAGACACAACAGGGAAACCCACCAGGTTCAGTGTCATACAGACTAGTGTCGCTTGACAGACAAAACTTGCAGTACAAGATTTCTAAAGATTCTTCACAATCACAGGAGTTACAGCCATCACACATCGGTGGGTTAACACTCACACACACAAAGAAAACCACATCGCCCAGCACAAAGAAGAAAACAAGACTTACACCAAGTTGAGAGCACTTTGCCGCTGGGGGAACGGAATCACGACTGTCTTCGATATTGACGCCAGGCTTTCCCTACACAAGGCCAGAACCAGACCGTGAAAAGATGGCTCCGGGATGCCCGCGCTGCTCAGGTCGAGCCCGTTATGCCAAAGCAGCCTGTGGCGGGCAATGAAAACTCAAGCAGCCAGTGTGTCTGCTTCCTGGTCTGCAAAGGCTCTCCAGGAAAATCTCTCTTGCGCTTCTGCTGAACTGCTGCTTCATCTACACAGGGGCCCCCGCCTTCTTAATCAAGGAGTCCAATGGCAGCATTAGTCGCAAGTGCTCGTCAGTTCCCACACAGTCGGGGAGGAGCCCGGGACTTGATGAGGACAACGACAGCCAGCTTGGCATTGTTTTCCTCGGCACCTATCAATTATCACAGCAGGGTGTGACGTCCCCGGGGCGTGGGGTGTGAGTGAGGGACAGGAAGCAAGCAAGAGACAGAGGAAGTCAAGAGCCACCACACCCTGTTGCTTGCCAGTAATCACACAACTATGGCCCTCAGCTGATACCCCTTTACAAGTGGGAGACCCTGCTCCGAGTCCAGCCCGAGTGCAAAAGGAGGGCAAAAGGCCCCAGCGAGATTTGAACTCGCGACCCCTGGTTTACAAGACCAGTGCTCTAACCCCTGAGCTATGGAGCCACGAGGCTCCAGGTCCTGACTCACGCGCACACAAACGTACCGAGTCAAGCAGCTGGCAACATGAGGGAGACACGGTGCCCGGCTCAGCTACACAGCGGAGAGAGCAGAGAAAGGACGCCACGGCGAAGCTGAAGTCTTGCACAGGCCCATGGAAGACACCGAAGATCACCAAGGGAATCGACAGTCGCCCCGGCTCTTGTGTGGTTCCATGGTGTAATGGTTAGCACTCTGGACTCTGAATCCAGCGATCCGAGTTCAAATCTCGGTGGAACCTTTTGTGGGTGACATTGGAATTGGTGTCTGGAATGCCAAACGGGAATTCCCGCTGAAATAAACGGGGTGGGGGGAAAAAAGCCACGCTTCCCTGACCAGGAACTGAACTTGGGCCGCAGCGGTGAGAGTGCCGAATCCTAACCACTAGACCACCAGGGACACAGGGAAAGGCCCTCTCCCATCTGTGGCGTGCCCGCAGCGCGACCGACGTCGGCTCTTAAAGCGGGGCCGAGCTCGGCAATCTTGAATTGAGACAGAGACTCATCCACCCGCGATTTTAAAACTGCAGTAACCCGTTGAAGACACGACCCCGCCTGCCGTCGTCACTTAGATCTAACCCGTAAAAGAATCACTGCTACAACAGCTTCCGCGACGCAATGGTCAGCCACCTGGGGGAGGAACCGTGGTGTGAATGACTGGAAGGACACAACAGGGAAACCCACGAGGTTCAGTGTCATACAGACTAGTTTCGCTTGACAGAAAATGAAATCACAAGTAGCCAGTGTGTCTGTAAAGGCTCTCCAGGAAAATTTCTCACGCTTCTGCTGAACTGCTGCTTCATCTACGCAGGGGCCCCCGCCTTCTTAATCAAGGAGTCCAATGGCAGCATTTGTCGCAAGTGCTCGTCAGTTCCCACACAGTCGGGGAAGAGCCCGGGACTTGATGAGGACAACGACAGCCAGCTTGGCATTGTTTTCCTCGGCACCTATCAATTATCACAGCAGGGTATGACGTCCCCGGGGCGTGGGGTGTGAGTGAGGGACAGGAAGCAGGCAAGAGACAGAGAAAGCCAAGAGCCACCACACCCTGTTGCTTGCCAGTATTCACACAATTACGGCCCTCAGCTGATACCCCTTTACAAGCGGGAGACCCTGCTCCGCGTCCAGCCCGAGTGCAAAAGGCCCCGGCGAGATTTGAACTCGCGACCCCTGGTTTACAAGGCCAGTGCTCTAACCCCTGAACTATGGAGCCACGAGGCTCCAGACCCTGACTCACGCACACACAAACGTACCGAGTCACGCAGCTGGCTACATGTGGGAGACACGGTGCCCGGCTCAGCTACACAATGGAGAAAGCAAAGAAAGGACGCCACGGCGAAGCTGAAGTCTTGCACAGGCCCATGGACGTCGCCCCAGCTCTCGTGTGGTTCCATGGTGTAATGGTTAGCACTCTGGGCTTTGAATCCAGCGATCCGAGTTCAAGTCTCGGTGGAACCTGTTGTGGGTGACATTGAAATCAGGACCTGTGTATGGGATCGTGGGCTGCTTTCCTTGCGTGCTCTGCTGTGGGCAAAGAAACCTGCTTTTACTCATCAGCCTTTCTAGGACCTGCAAGATATCACCCACTACTGCAGACGATTGAGTGTACAGCAGACATGCGTGTATTTTATGACAGAGGTTCCTGCGTCGTCAAAATACCCGGAACACCTCCTCCGAGTTCAACGTCTTGCACGGCTCTAAGGGTAACAAACGGGGTGTGGGAAAAAAGGCCACACTTCCCTGACCGGGAATCGAACCCGGGCTGCGGCGGTGAGAGCGCCGAATCCTAACCACTAGACCACCAGGGACACGGGGAAAAGCCCTCTCCCGTCTGTGGCGTGCCCGCAGTGCGACCGACGTCGGCTCTGAAAGCGGGGCCAAGCTCGGCAATCTTTAATTGAGACAGAGACTCATCCACCAGCGATTTTAAAACTGCAGTAACCCGTTGAAGACACGACCCCGCCTGCCGTCGTCACTTAGATCTAACCCGCAAAAGAATCACTGCTACAACAGCTTCCGCGACACAATGGTCAGCCAACTGGGGGAGGAACTGTGTTGTGAAAAACTGGAAAGACACAACAGGGAAACCCACCAGGTTCAGTGTCATACAGACTAGTGTCGCTTGACAGACAAAACTTGCAGTACAAGATTTCTAAAGATTCTTCACAATCACAGGAGTTATAGCCATCACACATCGGTGGGTTAACACTCACACACACAAAGAAAACCACATCGCCCAGCACAAAGAAGAAAACAAGACTTACACCAAGTTGAGAGCACTTTGCCGCTGGGGGAACGGAATCACGACTGTCTTCGATATTGACGCCAGGCTTTCCCTACACAAGGCCAGAACCAGACCGTGAAAAGATGGCTCCGGGATGCCCGCGCTGCTCAGGTCGAGCCCGTTATGCCAAAGCAGCCTGTGGCGGGCAATGAAAACTCAAGCAGCCAGTGTGTCTGCTTCCTGGTCTGCAAAGGCTCTCCAGGAAAATCTCTCTTGCGCTTCTGCTGAACTGCTGCTTCATCTACACAGGGGCCCCCGCCTTCTTAATCAAGGAGTCCAATGGCAGCATTAGTCGCAAGTGCTCGTCAGTTCCCACACAGTCGGGGAGGAGCCCGGGACTTGATGAGGACAACGACAGCCAGCTTGGCATTGTTTTCCTCGGCACCTATCAATTATCACAGCAGGGTGTGACGTCCCCGGGGCGTGGGGTGTGAGTGAGGGACAGGAAGCAAGCAAGAGACAGAGGAAGTCAAGAGCCACCACACCCTGTTGCTTGCCAGTAATCACACAACTATGGCCCTCAGCTGATACCCCTTTACAAGTGGGAGACCCTGCTCCGAGTCCAGCCCGAGTGCAAAAGGAGGGCAAAAGGCCCCAGTGAGAGTTGAACTCGCGACCCCTGGTTTACAAGACCAGTGCTCTAACCCCTGAGCTATGGAGCCACGAGGCTCCAGGTCCTGACTCACGCGCACACAAACGTACCGAGTCAAGCAGCTGGCAACATGAGGGAGACACGGTGCCCGGCTCAGCTACACAGCGGAGAGAGCAGAGAAAGGACGCCACGGCGAAGCTGAAGTCTTGCACAGGCCCATGGAAGACACCGAAGATCACCAAGGGAATCGACAGTCGCCCCGGCTCTTGTGTGGTTCCATGGTGTAATGGTTAGCACTCTGGACTCTGAATCCAGCGATCCGAGTTCAAATCTCGGTGGAACCTTTTGTGGGTGACATTGGAATTGGTGTCTGGAATGCCAAACGGGAATTCCCGCTGAAATAAACGGGGTGGGGGGAAAAAAGCCACGCTTCCCTGACCAGGAACTGAACTTGGGCCGCAGCGGTGAGAGTGCCGAATCCTAACCACTAGACCACCAGGGACACAGGGAAAGGCCCTCTCCCATCTGTGGCGTGCCCGCAGCGCGACCGACGTCGGCTCTTAAAGCGGGGCCGAGCTCGGCAATCTTGAATTGAGACAGAGACTCATCCACCCGCGATTTTAAAACTGCAGTAACCCGTTGAAGACACGACCCCGCCTGCCGTCGTCACTTAGATCTAACCCGTAAAAGAATCACTGCTACAACAGCTTCCGCGACGCAATGGTCAGCCACCTGGGGGAGGAACCGTGGTGTGAATGACTGGAAGGACACAACAGGGAAACCCACGAGGTTCAGTGTCATACAGACTAGTTTCGCTTGACAGAAAATGAAATCACAAGTAGCCAGTGTGTCTGTAAAGGCTCTCCAGGAAAATTTCTCACGCTTCTGCTGAACTGCTGCTTCATCTACGCAGGGGCCCCCGCCTTCTTAATCAAGGAGTCCAATGGCAGCATTTGTCGCAAGTGCTCGTCAGTTCCCACACAGTCGGGGAAGAGCCCGGGACTTGATGAGGACAACGACAGCCAGCTTGGCATTGTTTTCCTCGGCACCTATCAATTATCACAGCAGGGTATGACGTCCCCGGGGCGTGGGGTGTGAGTGAGGGACAGGAAGCAGGCAAGAGACAGAGAAAGCCAAGAGCCACCACACCCTGTTGCTTGCCAGTATTCACACAATTACGGCCCTCAGCTGATACCCCTTTACAAGCGGGAGACCCTGCTCCGCGTCCAGCCCGAGTGCAAAAGGCCCCGGCGAGATTTGAACTCGCGACCCCTGGTTTACAAGGCCAGTGCTCTAACCCCTGAACTATGGAGCCACGAGGCTCCAGACCCTGACTCACGCACACACAAACGTACCGAGTCACGCAGCTGGCTACATGTGGGAGACACGGTGCCCGGCTCAGCTACACAATGGAGAAAGCAAAGAAAGGACGCCACGGCGAAGCTGAAGTCTTGCACAGGCCCATGGACGTCGCCCCAGCTCTCGTGTGGTTCCATGGTGTAATGGTTAGCACTCTGGGCTTTGAATCCAGCGATCCGAGTTCAAGTCTCGGTGGAACCTGTTGTGGGTGACATTGAAATCGGGACCTGTGTATGGGATCGTGGGCTGCTTTCCTTGCGTGCTCTGCTGTGGGCAAAGAAACCTGCTTTTACTCATCAGCCTTTCTAGGACCTGCAAGATATCACCCACTACTGCAGACGATTGAGTGTACAGCAGACATGCGTGTATTTTATGACAGAGGTTCCTGCGTCGTCAAAATACCCGGAACACCTCCTCCGAGTTCAACGTCTTGCACGGCTCTAAGGGTAACAAACGGGGTGTGGGAAAAAAGGCCACACTTCCCTGACCGGGAATCGAACCCGGGCCGCGGCGGTGAGAGCGCTGAATCCTAACCACTAGACCACCAGGGACACGGGGAAAAGCCCTCTCCCGTCTGTGGCGTGCCCGCAGTGCGACCGACGTCGGCTCTGAAAGCGGGGCCAAGCTCGGCAATCTTTAATTGAGACAGAGACTCATCCACCAGCGATTTTAAAACTGCAGTAACGCGTTGAAGACACGACCCCGCCTGCCGTCGTCACTTAGATCTAACCCGCAAAAGAATCACTGCTACAACAGCTTCCGCGACACAATGGTCAGCCAACTGGGGGAGGAACTGTGTTGTGAAAAACTGGAAAGACACAACAGGGAAACCCACGAGGTTCAGTGTCATACAGACTAGTGTCGCTTGACAGACAAAACTTGCAGTACAAGATTTCTAAAGATTCTTCACAATCACAGGAGTTACAGCCATCACACATCGGTGGGTTAACACTCACACACACAAAGAAAACCACATCGCCCAGCACAAAGAAGAAAACAAGACTTACACCAAGTTGAGAGCACTTTGCCGCTGGGGGAACGGAATCACGACTGTCTTCGATATTGACGCCAGGCTTTCCCTACACAAGGCCAGAACCAGACCGTGAAAAGATGGCTCCGGGATGCCCGCGCTGCTCAGGTCGAGCCCGTTATGCCAAAGCAGCCTGTGGCGGGCAATGAAAACTCAAGCAGCCAGTGTGTCTGCTTCCTGGTCTGCAAAGGCTCTCCAGGAAAATCTCTCTTGCGCTTCTGCTGAACTGCTGCTTCATCTACACAGGGGCCCCCGCCTTCTTAATCAAGGAGTCCAATGGCAGCATTAGTCGCAAGTGCTCGTCAGTTCCCACACAGTCGGGGAGGAGCCCGGGACTTGATGAGGACAACGACAGCCAGCTTGGCATTGTTTTCCTCGGCACCTATCAATTATCACAGCAGGGTGTGACGTCCCCGGGGCGTGGGGTGTGAGTGAGGGACAGGAAGCAAGCAAGAGACAGAGGAAGTCAAGAGCCACCACACCCTGTTGCTTGCCAGTAATCACACAACTATGGCCCTCAGCTGATACCCCTTTACAAGTGGGAGACCCTGCTCCGAGTCCAGCCCGAGTGCAAAAGGAGGGCAAAAGGCCCCAGCGAGATTTGAACTCGCGACCCCTGGTTTACAAGACCAGTGCTCTAACCCCTGAGCTATGGAGCCACGAGGCTCCAGGTCCTGACTCACGCGCACACAAACGTACCGAGTCAAGCAGCTGGCAACATGAGGGAGACATGGTGCCCGGCTCAGCTACACAGCGGAGAGAGCAGAGAAAGGACGCCACGGCGAAGCTGAAGTCTTGCACAGGCCCATGGAAGACACCGAAGATCACCAAGGGAATCGACAGTCGCCCCGGCTCTTGTGTGGTTCCATGGTGTAATGGTTAGCACTCTGGACTCTGAATCCAGCGATCCGAGTTCAAATCTCGGTGGAACCTTTTGTGGGTGACATTGGAATTGGTGTCTGGAATGCCAAACGGGAATTCCCGCTGAAATAAACGGGGTGGGGGGAAAAAAGCCACGCTTCCCTGACCAGGAACTGAACTTGGGCCGCAGCGGTGAGAGTGCCGAATCCTAACCACTAGACCACCAGGGACACAGGGAAAGGCCCTCTCCCATCTGTGGCGTGCCCGCAGCGCGACCGACGTCGGCTCTTAAAGCGGGGCCGAGCTCGGCAATCTTGAATTGAGACAGAGACTCATCCACCCGCGATTTTAAAACTGCAGTAACCCGTTGAAGACACGACCCCGCCTGCCGTCGTCACTTAGATCTAACCCGTAAAAGAATCACTGCTACAACAGCTTCCGCGACGCAATGGTCAGCCACCTGGGGGAGGAACCGTGGTGTGAATGACTGGAAGGACACCACAGGGAAACCCACGAGGTTCAGTGTCATACAGACTAGTTTCGCTTGACAGAAAATGAAATCACAAGTAGCCAGTGTGTCTGTAAAGGCTCTCCAGGAAAATTTCTCACGCTTCTGCTGAACTGCTGCTTCATCTACGCAGGGGCCCCCGCCTTCTTAATCAAGGAGTCCAATGGCAGCATTTGTCGCAAGTGCTCGTCAGTTCCCACACAGTCGGGGAAGAGCCCGGGACTTGATGAGGACAACGACAGCCAGCTTGGCATTGTTTTCCTCGGCACCTATCAATTATCACAGCAGGGTATGACGTCCCCGGGGCGTGGGGTGTGAGTGAGGGACAGGAAGCAGGCAAGAGACAGAGAAAGCCAAGAGCCACCACACCCTGTTGCTTGCCAGTATTCACACAATTACGGCCCTCAGCTGATACCCCTTTACAAGCGGGAGACCCTGCTCCGCGTCCAGCCCGAGTGCAAAAGGCCCCGGCGAGATTTGAACTCGCGACCCCTGGTTTACAAGGCCAGTGCTCTAACCTCTGAACTATGGAGCCACGAGGCTCCAGACCCTGACTCACGCACACACAAACGTACCGAGTCACGCAGCTGGCTACATGTGGGAGACACGGTGCCCGGCTCAGCTACACAATGGAGAAAGCAAAGAAAGGACGCCACGGCGAAGCTGAAGTCTTGCACAGGCCCATGGACGTCGCCCCAGCTCTCGTCTGGTTCCATGGTGTAATGGTTAGCATTCTGGGCTTTGAATCCAGCGATCCGAGTTCAAGTCTTGGTGGAACCTGTTGTGGGTGACATTGAAATCGGGACCTGTGTATGGGATCGTGGGCTGCTTTCCTTGCGTGCTCTGCTGTGGGCAAAGAAACCTGCTTTTACTCATCAGCCTTTCTAGGACCTGCAAGATATCACCCACTACTGCAGACGATTGAGTGTACAGCAGACATGCGTGTATTTTATGACAGAGGTTCCTGCGTCGTCAAAATACCCGGAACACCTCCTCCGAGTTCAACGTCTTGCACGGCTCTAAGGGTAACAAACGGGGTGTGGGAAAAAAGGCCACACTTCCCTGACCGGGAATCGAACCCGGGCCGCGGCGGTGAGAGCGCCGAATCCTAACCACTAGACCACCAGGGACACGGGGAAAAGCCCTCTCCCGTCTGTGGCGTGCCCGCAGTGCGACCGACGTCGGCTCTGAAAGCGGGGCCAAGCTCGGCAATCTTTAATTGAGACAGAGACTCATCCACCAGCGATTTTAAAACTGCAGTAACGCGTTGAAGACACGACCCCGCCTGCCGTCGTCACTTAGATCTAACCCGCAAAAGAATCACTGCTACAACAGCTTCCGCGACACAATGGTCAGCCAACTGGGGGAGGAACTGTGTTGTGAAAAACTGGAAAGACACAACAGGGAAACCCACGAGGTTCAGTGTCATACAGACTAGTGTCGCTTGACAGACAAAACTTGCAGTACAAGATTTCTAAAGATTCTTCACAATCACAGGAGTTACAGCCATCACACATCGGTGGGTTAACACTCACACACACAAAGAAAACCACATCGCCCAGCACAAAGAAGAAAACAAGACTTACACCAACTTGAGAGCACTTTGCCGCTGGGGGAACGGAATCACGACTGTCTTCGATATTGACGCCAGGCTTTCCCTACACAAGGCCAGAACCAGACCGTGAAAAGATGGCTCCGGGATGCCCGCGCTGCTCAGGTCGAGCCCGTTATGCCAAAGCAGCCTGTGGCGGGCAATGAAAACTCAAGCAGCCAGTGTGTCTGCTTCCTGGTCTGCAAAGGCTCTCCAGGAAAATCTCTCTTGCGCTTCTGCTGAACTGCTGCTTCATCTACACAGGGGCCCCCGCCTTCTTAATCAAGGAGTCCAATGGCAGCATTAGTCGCAAGTGCTCGTCAGTTCCCACACAGTCGGGGAGGAGCCCGGGACTTGATGAGGACAACGACAGCCAGCTTGGCATTGTTTTCCTCGGCACCTATCAATTATCACAGCAGGGTGTGACGTCCCCGGGGCGTGGGGTGTGAGTGAGGGACAGGAAGCAAGCAAGAGACAGAGGAAGTCAAGAGCCACCACACCCTGTTGCTTGCCAGTAATCACACAACTATGGCCCTCAGCTGATACCCCTTTACAAGTGGGAGACCCTGCTCCGAGTCCAGCCCGAGTGCAAAAGGAGGGCAAAAGGCCCCAGCGAGATTTGAACTCGCGACCCCTGGTTTACAAGACCAGTGCTCTAACCCCTGAGCTATGGAGCCACGAGGCTCCAGGTCCTGACTCACGCGCACACAAACGTACCGAGTCAAGCAGCTGGCAACATGAGGGAGACACGGTGCCCGGCTCAGCTACACAGCGGAGAGAGCAGAGAAAGGACGCCACGGCGAAGCTGAAGTCTTGCACAGGCCCATGGAAGACACCGAAGATCACCAAGGGAATCGACAGTCGCCCCGGCTCTTGTGTGGTTCCATGGTGTAATGGTTAGCACTCTGGACTCTGAATCCAGCGATCCGAGTTCAAATCTCGGTGGAACCTTTTGTGGGTGACATTGGAATTGGTGTCTGGAATGCCAAACGGGAATTCCCGCTGAAATAAACGGGGTGGGGGGAAAAAAGCCACGCTTCCCTGACCAGGAACTGAACTTGGGCCGCAGCGGTGAGAGTGCCGAATCCTAACCACTAGACCACCAGGGACACAGGGAAAGGCCCTCTCCCATCTGTGGCGTGCCCGCAGCGCGACCGACGTCGGCTCTTAAAGCGGGGCCGAGCTCGGCAATCTTGAATTGAGACAGAGACTCATCCACCCGCGATTTTAAAACTGCAGTAACCCGTTGAAGACACGACCCCGCCTGCCGTCGTCACTTAGATCTAACCCGTAAAAGAATCACTGCTACAACAGCTTCCGCGACGCAATGGTCAGCCACCTGGGGGAGGAACCGTGGTGTGAATGACTGGAAGGACACAACAGGGAAACCCACGAGGTTCAGTGTCATACAGACTAGTTTCGCTTGACAGAAAATGAAATCACAAGTAGCCAGTGTGTCTGTAAAGGCTCTCCAGGAAAATTTCTCACGCTTCTGCTGAACTGCTGCTTCATCTACGCAGGGGCTCCCGCCTTCTTAATCAAGGAGTCCAATGGCAGCATTTGTCGCAAGTGCTCGTCAGTTCCCACACAGTCGGGGAAGAGCCCGGGACTTGATGAGGACAACGACAGCCAGCTTGGCATTGTTTTCCTCGGCACCTATCAATTATCACAGCAGGGTATGACGTCCCCGGGGCGTGGGGTGTGAGTGAGGGACAGGAAGCAGGCAAGAGACAGAGAAAGCCAAGAGCCACCACACCCTGTTGCTTGCCAGTATTCACACAATTACGGCCCTCAGCTGATACCCCTTTACAAGCGGGAGACCCTGCTCCGCGTCCAGCCCGAGTGCAAAAGGCCCCGGCGAGATTTGAACTCGCGACCCCTGGTTTACAAGGCCAGTGCTCTAACCCCTGAACTATGGAGCCACGAGGCTCCAGACCCTGACTCACGCACACACAAACGTACCGAGTCACGCAGCTGGCTACATGTGGGAGACACGGTGCCCGGCTCAGCTACACAATGGAGAAAGCAAAGAAAGGACGCCACGGCGAAGCTGAAGTCTTGCACAGGCCCATGGACGTCGCCCCAGCTCTCGTGTGGTTCCATGGTGTAATGGTTAGCACTCTGGGCTTTGAATCCAGCGATCCGAGTTCAAGTCTCGGTGGAACCTGTTGTGGGTGACATTGAAATCGGGACCTGTGTATGGGATCGTGGGCTGCTTTCCTTGCGTGCTCTGCTGTGGGCAAAGAAACCTGCTTTTACTCATCAGCCTTTCTAGGACCTGCAAGATATCACCCACTACTGCAGACGATTGAGTGTACAGCAGACATGCGTGTATTTTATGACAGAGGTTCCTGCGTCGTCAAAATACCCGGAACACCTCCTCCGAGTTCAACGTCTTGCACGGCTCTAAGGGTAACTAACGGGGTGTGGGAAAAAAGGCCACACTTCCCTGACCGGGAATCGAACCCGGGCCGCGGCGGTGAGAGCGCTGAATCCTAACCACTAGACCACCAGGGACACGGGGAAAAGCCCTCTCCCGTCTGTGGCGTGCCCGCAGTGCGACCGACGTCGGCTCTGAAAGCGGGGCCAAGCTCGGCAATCTTTAATTGAGACAGAGACTCATCCACCAGCGATTTTAAAACTGCAGTAACGCGTTGAAGACACGACCCCGCCTGCCGTCGTCACTTAGATCTAACCCGCAAAAGAATCACTGCTACAACAGCTTCCGCGACACAATGGTCAGCCAACTGGGGGAGGAACTGTGTTGTGAAAAACTGGAAAGACACAACAGGGAAACCCACGAGGTTCAGTGTCATACAGACTAGTGTCGCTTGACAGACAAAACTTGCAGTACAAGATTTCTAAAGATTCTTCACAATCACAGGAGTTACAGCCATCACACATCGGTGGGTTAACACTCACACACACAAAGAAAACCACATCGCCCAGCACAAAGAAGAAAACAAGACTTACACCAACTTGAGAGCACTTTGCCGCTGGGGGAACGGAATCACGACTGTCTTCGATATTGACGCCAGGCTTTCCCTACACAAGGCCAGAACCAGACCGTGAAAAGATGGCTCCGGGATGCCCGCGCTGCTCAGGTCGAGCCCGTTATGCCAAAGCAGCCTGTGGCGGGCAATGAAAACTCAAGCAGCCAGTGTGTCTGCTTCCTGGTCTGCAAAGGCTCTCCAGGAAAATCTCTCTTGCGCTTCTGCTGAACTGCTGCTTCATCTACACAGGGGCCCCCGCCTTCTTAATCAAGGAGTCCAATGGCAGCATTAGTCGCAAGTGCTCGTCAGTTCCCACACAGTCGGGGAGGAGCCCGGGACTTGATGAGGACAACGACAGCCAGCTTGGCATTGTTTTCCTCGGCACCTATCAATTATCACAGCAGGGTGTGACGTCCCCGGGGCGTGGGGTGTGAGTGAGGGACAGGAAGCAAGCAAGAGACAGAGGAAGTCAAGAGCCACCACACCCTGTTGCTTGCCAGTAATCACACAACTATGGCCCTCAGCTGATACCCCTTTACAAGTGGGAGACCCTGCTCCGAGTCCAGCCCGAGTGCAAAAGGAGGGCAAAAGGCCCCAGCGAGATTTGAACTCGCGACCCCTGGTTTACAAGACCAGTGCTCTAACCCCTGAGCTATGGAGCCACGAGGCTCCAGGTCCTGACTCACGCGCACACAAACGTACCGAGTCAAGCAGCTGGCAACATGAGGGAGACACGGTGCCCGGCTCAGCTACACAGCGGAGAGAGCAGAGAAAGGACGCCACGGCGAAGCTGAAGTCTTGCACAGGCCCATGGAAGACACCGAAGATCACCAAGGGAATCGACAGTCGCCCCGGCTCTTGTGTGGTTCCATGGTGTAATGGTTAGCACTCTGGACTCTGAATCCAGCGATCCGAGTTCAAATCTCGGTGGAACCTTTTGTGGGTGACATTGGAATTGGTGTCTGGAATGCCAAACGGGAATTCCCGCTGAAATAAACGGGGTGGGGGGAAAAAAGCCACGCTTCCCTGACCAGGAACTGAACTTGGGCCGCAGCGGTGAGAGTGCCGAATCCTAACCACTAGACCACCAGGGACACAGGGAAAGGCCCTCTCCCATCTGTGGCGTGCCCGCAGCGCAACCGACGTCGGCTCTTAAAGCGGGGCCGAGCTCGGCAATCTTGAATTGAGACAGAGACTCATCCACCCGCGATTTTAAAACTGCAGTAACCCGTTGAAGACACGACCCCGCCTGCCGTCGTCACTTAGATCTAACCCGTAAAAGAATCACTGCTACAACAGCTTCCGCGACGCAATGGTCAGCCACCTGGGGGAGGAACCGTGGTGTGAATGACTGGAAGGACACAACAGGGAAACCCACGAGGTTCAGTGTCATACAGACTAGTTTCGCTTGACAGAAAATGAAATCACAAGTAGCCAGTGTGTCTGTAAAGGCTCTCCAGGAAAATTTCTCACGCTTCTGCTGAACTGCTGCTTCATCTACGCAGGGGCCCCCGCCTTCTTAATCAAGGAGTCCAATGGCAGCATTTGTCGCAAGTGCTCGTCAGTTCCCACACAGTCGGGGAAGAGCCCGGGACTTGATGAGGACAACGACAGCCAGCTTGGCATTGTTTTCCTCGGCACCTATCAATTATCACAGCAGGGTATGACGTCCCCGGGGCGTGGGGTGTGAGTGAGGGACAGGAAGCAGGCAAGAGACAGAGAAAGCCAAGAGCCACCACACCCTGTTGCTTGCCAGTATTCACACAATTACGGCCCTCAGCTGATACCCCTTTACAAGCGGGAGACCCTGCTCCGCGTCCAGCCCGAGTGCAAAAGGCCCCGGCGAGATTTGAACTCGCGACCCCTGGTTTACAAGGCCAGTGCTCTAACCCCTGAACTATGGAGCCACGAGGCTCCAGACCCTGACTCACGCACACACAAACGTACCGAGTCACGCAGCTGGCTACATGTGGGAGACACGGTGCCCGGCTCAGCTACACAATGGAGAAAGCAAAGAAAGGACGCCACGGCGAAGCTGAAGTCTTGCACAGGCCCATGGACGTCGCCCCAGCTCTCGTGTGGTTCCATGGTGTAATGGTTAGCACTCTGGGCTTTGAATCCAGCGATCCGAGTTCAAGTCTTGGTGGAACCTGTTGTGGGTGACATTGAAATCGGGTCCTGTGTATGGGATCGTGGGCTGCTTTCCTTGCGTGCTCTGCTGTGGGCAAAGAAACCTGCTTTTACTCATCAGCCTTTCTAGGACCTGCAAGATATCACCCACTACTGCAGACGATTGAGTGTACAGCAGACATGCGTGTATTTTATGACAGAGGTTCCTGCGTCGTCAAAATACCCGGAACACCTCCTCCGAGTTCAACGTCTTGCACGGCTCTAAGGGTAACAAACGGGGTGTGGGAAAAAAGGCCACACTTCCCTGACCGGGAATCGAACCCGGGCCGCGGCGGTGAGAGCGCCGAATCCTAACCACTAGACCACCAGGGACACGGGGAAAAGCCCTCTCCCGTCTGTGGCGTGCCCGCAGTGCGACCGACGTCGGCTCTGAAAGCGGGGCCAAGCTCGGCAATCTTTAATTGAGACAGAGACTCATCCACCAGCGATTTTAAAACTGCAGTAACGCGTTGAAGACACGACCCCGCCTGCCGTCGTCACTTAGATCTAACCCGCAAAAGAATCACTGCTACAACAGCTTCCGCGACACAATGGTCAGCCAACTGGGGGAGGAACTGTGTTGTGAAAAACTGGAAAGACACAACAGGGAAACCCACGAGGTTCAGTGTCATACAGACTAGTGTCGCTTGACAGACAAAACTTGCAGTACAAGATTTCTAAAGATTCTTCACAATCACAGGAGTTACAGCCATCACACATCGGTGGGTTAACACTCACACACACAAAGAAAACCACATCGCCCAGCACAAAGAAGAAAACAAGACTTACACCAACTTGAGAGCACTTTGCCGCTGGGGGAACGGAATCACGACTGTCTTCGATATTGACGCCAGGCTTTCCCTACACAAGGCCAGAACCAGACCGTGAAAAGATGGCTCCGGGATGCCCGCGCTGCTCAGGTCGAGCCCGTTATGCCAAAGCAGCCTGTGGCGGGCAATGAAAACTCAAGCAGCCAGTGTGTCTGCTTCCTGGTCTGCAAAGGCTCTCCAGGAAAATCTCTCTTGCGCTTCTGCTGAACTGCTGCTTCATCTACACAGGGGCCCCCGCCTTCTTAATCAAGGAGTCCAATGGCAGCATTAGTCGCAAGTGCTCGTCAGTTCCCACACAGTCGGGGAGGAGCCCGGGACTTGATGAGGACAACGACAGCCAGCTTGGCATTGTTTTCCTCGGCACCTATCAATTATCACAGCAGGGTGTGACGTCCCCGGGGCGTGGGGTGTGAGTGAGGGACAGGAAGCAAGCAAGAGACAGAGGAAGTCAAGAGCCACCACACCCTGTTGCTTGCCAGTAATCACACAACTATGGCCCTCAGCTGATACCCCTTTACAAGTGGGAGACCCTGCTCCGAGTCCAGCCCGAGTGCAAAAGGAGGGCAAAAGGCCCCAGCGAGATTTGAACTCGCGACCCCTGGTTTACAAGACCAGTGCTCTAACCCCTGAGCTATGGAGCCACGAGGCTCCAGGTCCTGACTCACGCGCACACAAACGTACCGAGTCAAGCAGCTGGCAACATGAGGGAGACACGGTGCCCGGCTCAGCTACACAGCGGAGAGAGCAGAGAAAGGACGCCACGGCGAAGCTGAAGTCTTGCACAGGCCCATGGAAGACACCGAAGATCACCAAGGGAATCGACAGTCGCCCCGGCTCTTGTGTGGTTCCATGGTGTAATGGTTAGCACTCTGGACTCTGAATCCAGCGATCCGAGTTCAAATCTCGGTGGAACCTTTTGTGGGTGACATTGGAATTGGTGTCTGGAATGCCAAACGGGAATTCCCGCTGAAATAAACGGGGTGGGGGGAAAAAAGCCACGCTTCCCTGACCAGGAACTGAACTTGGGCCGCAGCGGTGAGAGTGCCGAATCCTAACCACTAGACCACCAGGGACACAGGGAAAGGCCCTCTCCCATCTGTGGCGTGCCCGCAGCGCGACCGACGTCGGCTCTTAAAGCGGGGCCGAGCTCGGCAATCTTGAATTGAGACAGAGACTCATCCACCCGCGATTTTAAAACTGCAGTAACCCGTTGAAGACACGACCCCGCCTGCCGTCGTCACTTAGATCTAACCCGTAAAAGAATCACTGCTACAACAGCTTCCGCGACGCAATGGTCAGCCACCTGGGGGAGGAACCGTGGTGTGAATGACTGGAAGGACACAACAGGGAAACCCACGAGGTTCAGTGTCATACAGACTAGTTTCGCTTGACAGAAAATGAAATCACAAGTAGCCAGTGTGTCTGTAAAGGCTCTCCAGGAAAATTTCTCACGCTTCTGCTGAACTGCTGCTTCATCTACGCAGGGGCTCCCGCCTTCTTAATCAAGGAGTCCAATGGCAGCATTTGTCGCAAGTGCTCGTCAGTTCCCACACAGTCGGGGAAGAGCCCGGGACTTGATGAGGACAACGACAGCCAGCTTGGCATTGTTTTCCTCGGCACCTATCAATTATCACAGCAGGGTATGACGTCCCCGGGGCGTGGGGTGTGAGTGAGGGACAGGAAGCAGGCAAGAGACAGAGAAAGCCAAGAGCCACCACACCCTGTTGCTTGCCAGTATTCACACAATTACGGCCCTCAGCTGATACCCCTTTACAAGCGGGAGACCCTGCTCCGCGTCCAGCCCGAGTGCAAAAGGCCCCGGCGAGATTTGAACTCGCGACCCCTGGTTTACAAGGCCAGTGCTCTAACCCCTGAACTATGGAGCCACGAGGCTCCAGACCCTGACTCACGCACACACAAACGTACCGAGTCACGCAGCTG
Source organism: Lepisosteus oculatus (assembly GCF_040954835.1). NCBI lineage: Eukaryota > Metazoa > Chordata > Actinopteri > Semionotiformes > Lepisosteidae > Lepisosteus > Lepisosteus oculatus. Next base: position 45,011,208 of record NC_090701.1, read on the forward strand.
GCTACATGTGGGAGACACGGTGCCCGGCTCAGCTACACAATGGAGAAAGCAAAGAAAGGACGCCACGGCGAAGCTGAAGTCTTGCACAGGCCCATGGACGTCGCCCCAGCTCTCGTGTGGTTCCATGGTGTAATGGTTAGCACTCTGGGCTTTGAATCCAGCGATCCGAGTTCAAGTCTCGGTGGAACCTGTTGTGGGTGACATTGAAATCGGGACCTGTGTATGGGATCGTGGGCTGCTTTCCTTGCGTGCTCTGCTGTGGGCAAAGAAACCTGCTTTTACTCATCAGCCTTTCTAGGACCTGCAAGATATCACCCACTACTGCAGATGATTGAGTGTACAGCAGACATGCGTGTATTTTATGACAGAGGTTCCTGCGTCGTCAAAATACCCGGAACACCTCCTCCGAGTTCAACGTCTTGCACGGCTCTAAGGGTAACAAACGGGGTGTGGGAAAAAAGGCCACACTTCCCTGACCGGGAATCGAACCCGGGCCGCGGCGGTGAGAGCGCCGAATCCTAACCACTAGACCACCAGGGACACGGGGAAAAGCCCTCTCCCGTCTGTGGCGTGCCCGCAGTGCGACCGACGTCGGCTCTGAAAGCGGGGCCAAGCTCGGCAATCTTTAATTGAGACAGAGACTCATCCACCAGCGATTTTAAAACTGCAGTAACGCGTTGAAGACACGACCCCGCCTGCCGTCGTCACTTAGATCTAACCCGCAAAAGAATCACTGCTACAACAGCTTCCGCGACACAATGGTCAGCCAACTGGGGGAGGAACTGTGTTGTGAAAAACTGGAAAGACACAACAGGGAAACCCACGAGGTTCAGTGTCATACAGACTAGTGTCGCTTGACAGACAAAACTTGCAGTACAAGATTTCTAAAGATTCTTCACAATCACAGGAGTTACAGCCATCACACATCGGTGGGTTAACACTCACACACACAAAGAAAACCACATCGCCCAGCACAAAGAAGAAAACAAGACTTACACCAACTTGAGAGCACTTTGCCGCTGGGGGAACGGAATCACGACTGTCTTCGATATTGACGCCAGGCTTTCCCTACACAAGGCCAGAACCAGACCGTGAAAAGATGGCTCCGGGATGCCCGCGCTGCTCAGGTCGAGCCCGTTATGCCAAAGCAGCCTGTGGCGGGCAATGAAAACTCAAGCAGCCAGTGTGTCTGCTTCCTGGTCTGCAAAGGCTCTCCAGGAAAATCTCTCTTGCGCTTCTGCTGAACTGCTGCTTCATCTACACAGGGGCCCCCGCCTTCTTAATCAAGGAGTCCAATGGCAGCATTAGTCGCAAGTGCTCGTCAGTTCCCACACAGTCGGGGAGGAGCCCGGGACTTGATGAGGACAACGACAGCCAGCTTGGCATTGTTTTCCTCGGCACCTATCAATTATCACAGCAGGGTGTGACGTCCCCGGGGCGTGGGGTGTGAGTGAGGGACAGGAAGCAAGCAAGAGACAGAGGAAGTCAAGAGCCACCACACCCTGTTGCTTGCCAGTAATCACACAACTATGGCCCTCAGCTGATACCCCTTTACAAGTGGGAGACCCTGCTCCGAGTCCAGCCCGAGTGCAAAAGGAGGGCAAAAGGCCCCAGCGAGATTTGAACTCGCGACCCCTGGTTTACAAGACCAGTGCTCTAACCCCTGAGCTATGGAGCCACGAGGCTCCAGGTCCTGACTCACGCGCACACAAACGTACCGAGTCAAGCAGCTGGCAACATGAGGGAGACACGGTGCCCGGCTCAGCTACACAGCGGAGAGAGCAGAGAAAGGACGCCACGGCGAAGCTGAAGTCTTGCACAGGCCCATGGAAGACACCGAAGATCACCAAGGGAATCGACAGTCGCCCCGGCTCTTGTGTGGTTCCATGGTGTAATGGTTAGCACTCTGGACTCTGAATCCAGCGATCCGAGTTCAAATCTCGGTGGAACCTTTTGTGGGTGACATTGGAATTGGTGTCTGGAATGCCAAACGGGAATTCCCGCTGAAATAAACGGGGTGGGGGGAAAAAAGCCACGCTTCCCTGACCAGGAACTGAACTTGGGCCGCAGCGGTGAGAGTGCCGAATCCTAACCACTAGACCACCAGGGACACAGGGAAAAGCCCTCTCCCATCTGTGGCGTGCCCGCAGCGCGACCGACGTCGGCTCTTAAAGCGGGGCCGAGCTCGGCAATCTTGAATTGAGACAGAGACTCATCCACCCGCGATTTTAAAACTGCAGTAACCCGTTGAAGACACGACCCCGCCTGCCGTCGTCACTTAGATCTAACCCGTAAAAGAATCACTGCTACAACAGCTTCCGCGACGCAATGGTCAGCCACCTGGGGGAGGAACCGTGGTGTGAATGACTGGAAGGACACAACAGGGAAACCCACGAGGTTCAGTGTCATACAGACTAGTTTCGCTTGACAGAAAATGAAATCACAAGTAGCCAGTGTGTCTGTAAAGGCTCTCCAGGAAAATTTCTCACGCTTCTGCTGAACTGCTGCTTCATCTACGCAGGGGCCCCCGCCTTCTTAATCAAGGAGTCCAATGGCAGCATTTGTCGCAAGTGCTCGTCAGTTCCCACACAGTCGGGGAAGAGCCCGGGACTTGATGAGGACAACGACAGCCAGCTTGGCATTGTTTTCCTCGGCACCTATCAATTATCACAGCAGGGTATGACGTCCCCGGGGCGTGGGGTGTGAGTGAGGGACAGGAAGCAAGCAAGAGACAGAGGAAGTCAAGAGCCACCACACCCTGTTGCTTGCCAGTAATCACACAACTATGGCCCTCAGCTGATACCCCTTTACAAGTGGGAGACCCTGCTCCGAGTCCAGCCCGAGTGCAAAAGGAGGGCAAAAGGCCCCAGCGAGATTTGAACTCGCGACCCCTGGTTTACAAGACCAGTGCTCTAACCCCTGAGCTATGGAGCCACGAGGCTCCAGACCCTGACTCACGCGCACACAAACGTACCGAGTCAAGCAGCTGGCAACATGAGGGAGACACGGTGCCCGGCTCAGCTACACAGCGGAGAGAGCAGAGAAAGGACGCCACGGCGAAGCTGAAGTCTTGCACAGGCCCATGGAAGACACCGAAGATCACCAAGGGAATCGACAGTCGCCCCGGCTCTTGTGTGGTTCCATGGTGTAATGGTTAGCACTCTGGACTCTGAATCCAGCGATCCGAGTTCAAATCTCGGTGGAACCTTTTGTGGGTGACATTGGAATTGGTGTCTGGAATGCCAAACGGGAATTCCCGCTGAAATAAACGGGGTGGGGGGAAAAAAGCCACGCTTCCCTGACCAGGAACTGAACTTGGGCCGCAGCGGTGAGAGTGCCGAATCCTAACCACTAGACCACCAGGGACACAGGGAAAGGCCCTCTCCCATCTGTGGCGTGCCCGCAGCGCAACCGACGTCGGCTCTTAAAGCGGGGCCGAGCTCGGCAATCTTGAATTGAGACAGAGACTCATCCACCCGCGATTTTAAAACTGCAGTAACCCGTTGAAGACACGACCCCGCCTGCCGTCGTCACTTAGATCTAACCCGTAAAAGAATCACTGCTACAACAGCTTCCGCGACGCAATGGTCAGCCACCTGGGGGAGGAACCGTGGTGTGAATGACTGGAAGGACACAACAGGGAAACCCACGAGGTTCAGTGTCATACAGACTAGTTTCGCTTGACAGAAAATGAAATCACAAGTAGCCAGTGTGTCTGTAAAGGCTCTCCAGGAAAATTTCTCACGCTTCTGCTGAACTGCTGCTTCATCTACGCAGGGGCTCCCGCCTTCTTAATCAAGGAGTCCAATGGCAGCATTTGTCGCAAGTGCTCGTCAGTTCCCACACAGTCGGGGAAGAGCCCGGGACTTGATGAGGACAACGACAGCCAGCTTGGCATTGTTTTCCTCGGCACCTATCAATTATCACAGCAGGGTATGACGTCCCCGGGGCGTGGGGTGTGAGTGAGGGACAGGAAGCAGGCAAGAGACAGAGAAAGCCAAGAGCCACCACACCCTGTTGCTTGCCAGTATTCACACAATTACGGCCCTCAGCTGATACCCCTTTACAAGCGGGAGACCCTGCTCCGCGTCCAGCCCGAGTGCAAAAGGCCCCGGCGAGATTTGAACTCGCGACCCCTGGTTTACAAGGCCAGTGCTCTAACCCCTGAACTATGGAGCCACGAGGCTCCAGACCCTGACTCACGCACACACAAACGTACCGAGTCACGCAGCTGGCTACATGTGGGAGACACGGTGCCCGGCTCAGCTACACAATGGAGAAAGCAAAGAAAGGACGCCACGGCGAAGCTGAAGTCTTGCACAGGCCCATGGACGTCGCCCCAGCTCTCGTGTGGTTCCATGGTGTAATGGTTAGCACTCTGGGCTTTGAATCCAGCGATCTGAGTTCAAGTCTCGGTGGAACCTGTTGTGGGTGACATTAAAATCGGGACCTGTGTATGGGATCGTGGGCTGCTTTCCTTGCGTGCTCTGCTGTGGGCAAAGAAACCTGCTTTTACTCATCAGCCTTTCTAGGACCTGCAAGATATCACCCACTACTGCAGACGATTGAGTGTACAGCAGACATGCGTGTATTTTATGACAGAGGTTCCTGCGTCGTCAAAATACCCGGAACACCTCCTCCGAGTTCAACGTCTTGCACGGCTCTAAGGGTAACAAACGGGGTGTGGGAAAAAAGGCCACACTTCCCTGACCGGGAATCGAACCCGGGCCGCGGCGGTGAGAGCGCCGAATCCTAACCACTAGACCACCAGGGACACGGGGAAAAGCCCTCTCCCGTCTGTGGCGTGCCCGCAGTGCGACCGACGTCGGCTGTGAAAGCGGGGCCAGGCTCGGCAATCTTTAATTGAGACAGAGACTCATCCACCAGCGATTTTAAAACTGCAGTAACCCGTTGAAGACACGACCCCGCCTGCCGTCGTCACTTAGATCTAACCCGCAAAAGAATCACTGCTACAACAGCTTCCGCGACACAATGGTCAGCCAACTGGGGGAGGAACTGTGTTGTGAAAAACTGGAAAGACACAACAGGGAAACCCACCAGGTTCAGTGTCATACAGACTAGTGTCGCTTGACAGACAAAACTTGCAGTACAAGATTTCTAAAGATTCTTCACAATCACAGGAGTTACAGCCATCACACATCGGTGGGTTAACACTCACACACACAAAGAAAACCACATCGCCCAGCACAAAGAAGAAAACAAGACTTACACCAAGTTGAGAGCACTTTGCCGCTGGGGGAACGGAATCACGACTGTCTTCGATATTGACGCCAGGCTTTCCCTACACAAGGCCAGAACCAGACCGTGAAAAGATGGCTCCGGGATGCCCGCGCTGCTCAGGTCGAGCCCGTTATGCCAAAGCAGCCTGTGGCGGGCAATGAAAACTCAAGCAGCCAGTGTGTCTGCTTCCTGGTCTGCAAAGGCTCTCCAGGAAAATCTCTCTTGCGCTTCTGCTGAACTGCTGCTTCATCTACACAGGGGCCCCCGCCTTCTTAATCAAGGAGTCCAATGGCAGCATTAGTCGCAAGTGCTCGTCAGTTCCCACACAGTCGGGGAGGAGCCCGGGACTTGATGAGGACAACGACAGCCAGCTTGGCATTGTTTTCCTCGGCACCTATCAATTATCACAGCAGGGTGTGACGTCCCCGGGGCGTGGGGTGTGAGTGAGGGACAGGAAGCAAGCAAGAGACAGAGGAAGTCAAGAGCCACCACACCCTGTTGCTTGCCAGTAATCACACAACTATGGCCCTCAGCTGATACCCCTTTACAAGTGGGAGACCCTGCTCCGAGTCCAGCCCGAGTGCAAAAGGAGGGCAAAAGGCCCCAGCGAGATTTGAACTCGCGACCCCTGGTTTACAAGACCAGTGCTCTAACCCCTGAGCTATGGAGCCACGAGGCTCCAGGTCCTGACTCACGCGCACACAAACGTACCGAGTCAAGCAGCTGGCAACATGAGGGAGACACGGTGCCCGGCTCAGCTACACAGCGGAGAGAGCAGAGAAAGGACGCCACGGCGAAGCTGAAGTCTTGCACAGGCCCATGGAAGACACCGAAGATCACCAAGGGAATCGACAGTCGCCCCGGCTCTTGTGTGGTTCCATGGTGTAATGGTTAGCACTCTGGACTCTGAATCCAGCGATCCGAGTTCAAATCTCGGTGGAACCTTTTGTGGGTGACATTGGAATTGGTGTCTGGAATGCCAAACGGGAATTCCCGCTGAAATAAACGGGGTGGGGGGAAAAAAGCCACGCTTCCCTGACCAGGAACTGAACTTGGGCCGCAGCGGTGAGAGTGCCGAATCCTAACCACTAGACCACCAGGGACACAGGGAAAGGCCCTCTCCCATCTGTGGCGTGCCCGCAGCGCGACCGACGTCGGCTCTTAAAGCGGGGCCGAGCTCGGCAATCTTGAATTGAGACAGAGACTCATCCACCCGCGATTTTAAAACTGCAGTAACCCGGTGAAGACACGACCCCGCCTGCCGTCGTCACTTAGATCTAACCCGTAAAAGAATCACTGCTACAACAGCTTCCGCGACGCAATGGTCAGCCACCTGGGGGAGGAACCGTGGTGTGAATGACTGGAAGGACACAACAGGGAAACCCACGAGGTTCAGTGTCATACAGACTAGTTTCGCTTGACAGAAAATGAAATCACAAGTAGCCAGTGTGTCTGTAAAGGCTCTCCAGGAAAATTTCTCACGCTTCTGCTGAACTGCTGCTTCATCTACGCAGGGGCCCCCGCCTTCTTAATCAAGGAGTCCAATGGCAGCATTTGTCGCAAGTGCTCGTCAGTTCCCACACAGTCGGGGAAGAGCCCGGGACTTGATGAGGACAACGACAGCCAGCTTGGCATTGTTTTCCTCGGCACCTATCAATTATCACAGCAGGGTATGACGTCCCCGGGGCGTGGGGTGTGAGTGAGGGACAGGAAGCAGGCAAGAGACAGAGAAAGCCAAGAGCCACCACACCCTGTTGCTTGCCAGTATTCACACAATTACGGCCCTCAGCTGATACCCCTTTACAAGTGGGAGACCCTGCTCCGCGTCCAGCCCGAGTGCAAAAGGCCCCGGCGAGATTTGAACTCGCGACCCCTGGTTTACAAGGCCAGTGCTCTAACCCCTGAACTATGGAGCCACGAGGCTCCAGACCCTGACTCACGCACACACAAACGTACCGAGTCACGCAGCTGGCTACATGTGGGAGACACGGTGCCCGGCTCAGCTACACAATGGAGAAAGCAAAGAAAGGACGCCACGGCAAAGCTGAAGTCTTGCACAGGCCCATGGACGTCGCCCCAGCTCTCGTGTGGTTCCATGGTGTAATGGTTAGCACTCTGGGCTTTGAATCCAGCGATCCGAGTTCAAGTCTCGGTGGAACCTGTTGTGGGTGACATTGAAATCAGGACCTGTGTATGGGATCGTGGGCTGCTTTCCTTGTGTGCTCTGCTGTGGGCAAAGAAACCTGCTTTTACTCATCAGCCTTTCTAGGACCTGCAAGATATCACCCACTACTGCAGACGATTGAGTGTACAGCAGACATGCGTGTATTTTATGACAGAGGTTCCTGCGTCGTCAAAATACCCGGAACACCTCCTCCGAGTTCAACGTCTTGCACGGCTCTAAGGGTAACAAACGGGGTGTGGGAAAAAAGGCCACACTTCCCTGACCGGGAATCGAACCCGGGCCGCGGCGGTGAGAGCGCCGAATCCTAACCACTAGACCACCAGGGACACGGGGAAAAGCCCTCTCCCGTCTGTGGCGTGCCCGCAGTGCGACCGACGTCGGCTCTGAAAGCGGGGCCAAGCTCGGCAATCTTGAATTGAGACAGAGACTCATCCACCAGCGATTTTAAAACTGCAGTAACCCGTTGAAGACACGACCCCGCCTGCCGTCGTCACTTAGATCTAACCCGCAAAAGAATCACTGCTACAACAGCTTCCGCGACACAATGGTCAGCCAACTGGGGGAGGAACTGTGTTGTGAAAAACTGGAAAGACACAACAGGGAAACCCACCAGGTTCAGTGTCATACAGACTAGTGTCGCTTGACAGACAAAACTTGCAGTACAAGATTTCTAAAGATTCTTCACAATCACAGGAGTTACAGCCATCACACATCGGTGGGTTAACACTCACACACACAAAGAAAACCACATCGCCCAGCACAAAGAAGAAAACAAGACTTACACCAACTTGAGAGCACTTTGCCGCTGGGGGAACGGAATCACGACTGTCTTCGATATTGACGCCAGGCTTTCCCTACACAAGGCCAGAACCAGACCGTGAAAAGATGGCTCCGGGATGCCCGCGCTGCTCAGGTCGAGCCCGTTATGCCAAAGCAGCCTGTGGCGGGCAATGAAAACTCAAGCAGCCAGTGTGTCTGCTTCCTGGTCTGCAAAGGCTCTCCAGGAAAATCTCTCTTGCGCTTCTGCTGAACTGCTGCTTCATCTACACAGGGGCCCCCGCCTTCTTAATCAAGGAGTCCAATGGCAGCATTAGTCGCAAGTGCTCGTCAGTTCCCACACAGTCGGGGAGGAGCCCGGGACTTGATGAGGACAACGACAGCCAGCTTGGCATTGTTTTCCTCGGCACCTATCAATTATCACAGCAGGGTGTGACGTCCCCGGGGCGTGGGGTGTGAGTGAGGGACAGGAAGCAAGCAAGAGACAGAGGAAGTCAAGAGCCACCACACCCTGTTGCTTGCCAGTAATCACACAA
>NC_090701.1:45024946-45062446 GCF_040954835.1 Lepisosteus oculatus
AAAAGAATCACTGCTACAACAGCTTCTGCGACGCAATGGTCAGCCACCTGGGGGAGGAACCGTGGTGTGAATGACTGGAAGGACACAACAGGGAAACCCACGAGGTTCAGTGTCATACAGACTAGTTTCGCTTGACAGAAAATGAAATCACAAGTAGCCAGTGTGTCTGTAAAGGCTCTCCAGGAAAATTTCTCACGCTTCTGCTGAACTGCTGCTTCATCTACGCAGGGGCCCCCGCCTTCTTAATCAAGGAGTCCAATGGCAGCATTTGTCGCAAGTGCTCGTCAGTTCCCACACAGTCGGGGAAGAGCCCGGGACTTGATGAGGACAACGACAGCCAGCTTGGCATTGTTTTCCTCGGCACCTATCAATTATCACAGCAGGGTATGACGTCCCCGGGGCGTGGGGTGTGAGTGAGGGACAGGAAGCAGGCAAGAGACAGAGAAAGCCAAGAGCCACCACACCCTGTTGCTTGCCAGTATTCACACAATTACGGCCCTCAGCTGATACCCCTTTACAAGCGGGAGACCCTGCTCCGCGTCCAGCCCGAGTGCAAAAGGCCCCGGCGAGATTTGAACTCGCGACCCCTGGTTTACAAGGCCAGTGCTCTAACCCCTGAACTATGGAGCCACGAGGCTCCAGACCCTGACTCACGCACACACAAACGTACCGAGTCACGCAGCTGGCTACATGTGGGAGACACGGTGCCCGGCTCAGCTACACAATGGAGAAAGCAAAGAAAGGACGCCACGGCGAAGCTGAAGTCTTGCACAGGCCCATGGACGTCGCCCCAGCTCTCGTGTGGTTCCATGGTGTAATGGTTAGCACTCTGGGCTTTGAATCCAGCGATCCGAGATCAAGTCTCGGTGGAACCTGTTGTGGGTGACATTGAAATCAGGACCTGTGTATGGGATCGTGGGCTGCTTTCCTTGCGTGCTCTGCTGTGGGCAAAGAAACCTGCTTTTACTCATCAGCCTTTCTAGGACCTGCAAGATATCACCCACTACTGCAGACGATGGAGTGTACAGCAGACATGCGTGTATTTTATGACAGAGGTTCCAGCGTCGTCAAAATACCCGGAACACCTCCTCCGAGTTCAACGTCTTGCACGGCTCTAAGGGTAACAAACGGGGTGTGGGAAAAAAGGCCACACTTCCCTGACCGGGAATCGAACACGGGCCGCGGCGGTGAGAGCGCCGAATCCTAACCACTAGACCACCAGGGACACGGGGAAAAGCCCTCTCCCGTCTGTGGCGTGCCCGCAGTGCGACCGACGTCGGCTCTGAAAGCGGGGCCAGGCTCGGCAATCTTTAATTGAGACAGAGACTCATCCACCAGCGATTTTAAAACTGCAGTAACCCGTTGAAGACACGACCCCGCCTGCCGTCGTCACTTAGATCTAACCTGCAAAAGAATCACTGCTACAACAGCTTCCGCGACACAATGGTCAGCCAACTGGGGGAGGAACTGTGTTGTGAAAAACTGGAAAGACACAACAGGGAAACCCACCAGGTTCAGTGTCATACAGACTAGTGTCGCTTGACAGACAAAACTTGCAGTACAAGATTTCTAAAGATTCTTCACAATCACAGGAGTTACAGCCATCACACATCGGTGGGTTAACACTCACACACACAAAGAAAACCACATCGCCCAGCACAAAGAAGAAAACAAGACTTACACCAAGTTGAGAGCACTTTGCCGCTGGGGGAACGGAATCACGACTGTCTTCGATATTGACGCCAGGCTTTCCCTACACAAGGCCAGAACCAGACCGTGAAAAGATGGCTCCGGGATGCCCGCGCTGCTCAGGTCGAGCCCGTTATGCCAAAGCAGCCTGTGGCGGGCAATGAAAACTCAAGCAGCCAGTGTGTCTGCTTCCTGGTCTGCAAAGGCTCTCCAGGAAAATCTCTCTTGCGCTTCTGCTGAACTGCTGCTTCATCTACACAGGGGCCCCCGCCTTCTTAATCAAGGAGTCCAATGGCAGCATTAGTCGCAAGTGCTCGTCAGTTCCCACACAGTCGGGGAGGAGCCCGGGACTTGATGAGGACAACGACAGCCAGCTTGGCATTGTTTTCCTCGGCACCTATCAATTATCACAGCAGGGTGTGACGTCCCCGGGTCGTGGGGTGTGAGTGAGGGACAGGAAGCAAGCAAGAGACAGAGGAAGTCAAGAGCCACCACACCCTGTTGCTTGCCAGTAATCACACAACTATGGCCCTCAGCTGATACCCCTTTACAAGTGGGAGACCCTGCTCCGAGTCCAGCCCGAGTGCAAAAGGAGGGCAAAAGGCCCCAGCGAGATTTGAACTCGCGACCCCTGGTTTACAAGACCAGTGCTCTAACCCCTGAGCTATGGAGCCACGAGGCTCCAGGTCCTGACTCACGCGCACACAAACGTACCGAGTCAAGCAGCTGGCAACATGAGGGAGACACGGTGCCCGGCTCAGCTACACAGCGGAGAGAGCAGAGAAAGGACGCCACGGCGAAGCTGAAGTCTTGCACAGGCCCATGGAAGACACCGAAGATCACCAAGGGAATCGACAGTCGCCCCGGCTCTTGTGTGGTTCCATGGTGTAATGGTTAGCACTCTGGACTCTGAATCCAGCGATCCGAGTTCAAATCTCGGTGGAACCTTTTGTGGCTGACATTGGAATTGGTGTCTGGAATGCCAAACGGGAATTCCCGCTGAAATAAACGGGGTGGGGGGAAAAAAGCCACGCTTCCCTGACCAGGAACTGAACTTGGGCCGCAGCGGTGAGAGTGCCGAATCCTAACCACTAGACCACCAGGGACACAGGGAAAGGCCCTCTCCCATCTGTGGCGTGCCCGCAGCGCGACCGACGTCGGCTCTTAAAGCGGGGCCGAGCTCGGCAATCTTGAATTGAGACAGAGACTCATCCACCCGCGATTTTAAAACTGCAGTAACCCGTTGAAGAAACGACCCCGCCTGCCGTCGTCACTTAGATCTAACCCGTAAAAGAATCACTGCTACAACAGCTTCCGCGACGCAATGGTCAGCCACCTGGGGGAGGAACCGTGGTGTGAATGACTGGAAGGACACAACAGGGAAACCCACGAGGTTCAGTGTCATACAGACTAGTTTCGCTTGACAGAAAATGAAATCACAAGTAGCCAGTGTGTCTGTAAAGGCTCTCCAGGAAAATTTCTCACGCTTCTGCTGAACTGCTGCTTCATCTACGCAGGGGCCCCCGCCTTCTTAATCAAGGAGTCCAATGGCAGCATTTGTCGCAAGTGCTCGTCAGTTCCCACACAGTCGGGGAAGAGCCCGGGACTTGATGAGGACAACGACAGCCAGCTTGGCATTGTTTTCCTCGGCACCTATCAATTATCACAGCAGGGTATGACGTCCCCGGGGCGTGGGGTGTGAGTGAGGGACAGGAAGCAGGCAAGAGACAGAGAAAGCCAAGAGCCACCACACCCTGTTGCTTGCCAGTATTCACACAATTACGGCCCTCAGCTGATACCCCTTTACAAGCGGGAGACCCTGCTCCGCGTCCAGCCCGAGTGCAAAAGGCCCCGGCGAGATTTGAACTCGCGACCCCTGGTTTACAAGGCCAGTGCTCTAACCCCTGAACTATGGAGCCACGAGGCTCCAGACCCTGACTCACGCACACACAAACGTACCGAGTCACGCAGCTGGCTACATGTGGGAGACACGGTGCCCGGCTCAGCTACACAATGGAGAAAGCAAAGAAAGGACGCCACGGCGAAGCTGAAGTCTTGCACAGGCCCATGGACGTCGCCCCAGCTCTCGTGTGGTTCCATGGTGTAATGGTTAGCACTCTGGGCTTTGAATCCAGCGATCCGAGATCAAGTCTCGGTGGAACCTGTTGTGGGTGACATTGAAATCAGGACCTGTGTATGGGATCGTGGGCTGCTTTCCTTGCGTGCTCTGCTGTGGGCAAAGAAACCTGCTTTTACTCATCAGCCTTTCTAGGACCTGCAAGATATCACCCACTACTGCAGACGATGGAGTGTACAGCAGACATGCGTGTATTTTATGACAGAGGTTCCTGCGTCGTCAAAATACCCGGAACACCTCCTCCGAGTTCAACGTCTTGCACGGCTCTAAGGGTAACAAACGGGGTGTGGGAAAAAAGGCCACACTTCCCTGACCGGGAATCGAACACGGGCCGCGGCGGTGAGAGCGCCGAATCCTAACCACTAGACCACCAGGGACACGGGGAAAAGCCCTCTCCCGTCTGTGGCGTGCCCGCAGTGCGACCGACGTCGGCTCTGAAAGCGGGGCCAGGCTCGGCAATCTTTAATTGAGACAGAGACTCATCCACCAGCGATTTTAAAACTGCAGTAACCCGTTGAAGACACGACCCCGCCTGCCGTCGTCACTTAGATCTAACCTGCAAAAGAATCACTGCTACAACAGCTTCCGCGACACAATGGTCAGCCAACTGGGGGAGGAACTGTGTTGTGAAAAACTGGAAAGACACAACAGGGAAACCCACCAGGTTCAGTGTCATACAGACTAGTGTCGCTTGACAGACAAAACTTGCAGTACAAGATTTCTAAAGATTCTTCACAATCACAGGAGTTACAGCCATCACACATCGGTGGGTTAACACTCACACACACAAAGAAAACCACATCGCCCAGCACAAAGAAGAAAACAAGACTTACACCAAGTTGAGAGCACTTTGCCGCTGGGGGAACGGAATCACGACTGTCTTCGATATTGACGCCAGGCTTTCCCTACACAAGGCCAGAACCAGACCGTGAAAAGATGGCTCCGGGATGCCCGCGCTGCTCAGGTCGAGCCCGTTATGCCAAAGCAGCCTGTGGCGGGCAATGAAAACTCAAGCAGCCAGTGTGTCTGCTTCCTGGTCTGCAAAGGCTCTCCAGGAAAATCTCTCTTGCGCTTCTGCTGAACTGCTGCTTCATCTACACAGGGGCCCCCGCCTTCTTAATCAAGGAGTCCAATGGCAGCATTAGTCGCAAGTGCTCGTCAGTTCCCACACAGTCGGGGAGGAGCCCGGGACTTGATGAGGACAACGACAGCCAGCTTGGCATTGTTTTCCTCGGCACCTATCAATTATCACAGCAGGGTGTGACGTCCCCGGGGCGTGGGGTGTGAGTGAGGGACAGGAAGCAAGCAAGAGACAGAGGAAGTCAAGAGCCACCACACCCTGTTGCTTGCCAGTAATCACACAACTATGGCCCTCAGCTGATACCCCTTTACAAGTGGGAGACCCTGCTCCGAGTCCAACCCGAGTGCAAAAGGAGGGCAAAAGGCCCCAGCGAGATTTGAACTCGCGACCCCTGGTTTACAAGACCAGTGCTCTAACCCCTGAGCTATGGAGCCACGAGGCTCCAGGTCCTGACTCACGCGCACACAAACGTACCGAGTCAAGCAGCTGGCAACATGAGGGAGACACGGTGCCCGGCTCAGCTACACAGCGGAGAGAGCAGAGAAAGGACGCCACGGCGAAGCTGAAGTCTTGCACAGGCCCATGGAAGACACCGAAGATCACCAAGGGAATCGACAGTCGCCCCGGCTCTTGTGTGGTTCCATGGTGTAATGGTTAGCACTCTGGACTCTGAATCCAGCGATCCGAGTTCAAATCTCGGTGGAACCTTTTGTGGGTGACATTGGAATTGGTGTCTGGAATGCCAAACGGGAATTCCCGCTGAAATAAACGGGGTGGGGGGAAAAAAGCCACGCTTCCCTGACCAGGAACTGAACTTGGGCCGCAGCGGTGAGAGCGCCGAATCCTAACCACTAGACCACCAGGGACACAGGGAAAGGCCCTCTCCCATCTGTGGCGTGCCCGCAGCGCGACCGACGTCGGCTCTTAAAGCGGGGCCGAGCTCGGCAATCTTGAATTGAGACAGAGACTCATCCACCCGCGATTTTAAAACTGCAGTAACCCGTTGAAGACACGACCCCGCCTGCCGTCGTCACTTAGATCTAACCCGTAAAAGAATCACTGCTACAACAGCTTCTGCGACGCAATGGTCAGCCACCTGGGGGAGGAACCGTGGTGTGAATGACTGGAAGGACACAACAGGGAAACCCACGAGGTTCAGTGTCATACAGACTAGTTTCGCTTGACAGAAAATGAAATCACAAGTAGCCAGTGTGTCTGTAAAGGCTCTCCAGGAAAATTTCTCACGCTTCTGCTGAACTGCTGCTTCATCTACGCAGGGGCCCCCGCCTTCTTAATCAAGGAGTCCAATGGCAGCATTTGTCGCAAGTGCTCGTCAGTTCCCACACAGTCGGGGAAGAGCCCGGGACTTGATGAGGACAACGACAGCCAGCTTGGCATTGTTTTCCTCGGCACCTATCAATTATCACAGCAGGGTATGACGTCCCCGGGGCGTGGGGTGTGAGTGAGGGACAGGAAGCAGGCAAGAGACAGAGAAAGCCAAGAGCCACCACACCCTGTTGCTTGCCAGTATTCACACAATTACGGCCCTCAGCTGATACCCCTTTACAAGCGGGAGACCCTGCTCCGCGTCCAGCCCGAGTGCAAAAGGCCCCGGCGAGATTTGAACTCGCGACCCCTGGTTTACAAGGCCAGTGCTCTAACCCCTGAACTATGGAGCCACGAGGCTCCAGACCCTGACTCACGCACACACAAACGTACCGAGTCACGCAGCTGGCTACATGTGGGAGACACGGTGCCCGGCTCAGCTACACAATGGAGAAAGCAAAGAAAGGACGCCACGGCGAAGCTGAAGTCTTGCACAGGCCCATGGACGTCGCCCCAGCTCTCGTGTGGTTCCATGGTGTAATGGTTAGCACTCTGGGCTTTGAATCCAGCGATCCGAGATCAAGTCTCGGTGGAACCTGTTGTGGGTGACATTGAAATCAGGACCTGTGTATGGGATCGTGGGCTGCTTTCCTTGCGTGCTCTGCTGTGGGCAAAGAAACCTGCTTTTACTCATCAGCCTTTCTAGGACCTGCAAGATATCACCCACTACTGCAGACGATGGAGTGTACAGCAGACATGCGTGTATTTTATGACAGAGGTTCCTGCGTCGTCAAAATACCCGGAACACCTCCTCCGAGTTCAACGTCTTGCACGGCTCTAAGGGTAACAAACGGGGTGTGGGAAAAAAGGCCACACTTCCCTGACCGGGAATCGAACACGGGCCGCGGCGGTGAGAGCGCCGAATCCTAACCACTAGACCACCAGGGACACGGGGAAAAGCCCTCTCCCGTCTGTGGCGTGCCCGCAGTGCGACCGACGTCGGCTCTGAAAGCGGGGCCAGGCTCGGCAATCTTTAATTGAGACAGAGACTCATCCACCAGCGATTTTAAAACTGCAGTAACCCGTTGAAGACACGACCCCGCCTGCCGTCGTCACTTAGATCTAACCTGCAAAAGAATCACTGCTACAACAGCTTCCGCGACACAATGGTCAGCCAACTGGGGGAGGAACTGTGTTGTGAAAAACTGGAAAGACACAACAGGGAAACCCACCAGGTTCAGTGTCATACAGACTAGTGTCGCTTGACAGACAAAACTTGCAGTACAAGATTTCTAAAGATTCTTCACAATCACAGGAGTTACAGCCATCACACATCGGTGGGTTAACACTCACACACACAAAGAAAACCACATCGCCCAGCACAAAGAAGAAAACAAGACTTACACCAAGTTGAGAGCACTTTGCCGCTGGGGGAACGGAATCACGACTGTCTTCGATATTGACGCCAGGCTTTCCCTACACAAGGCCAGAACCAGACCGTGAAAAGATGGCTCCGGGATGCCCGCGCTGCTCAGGTCGAGCCCGTTATGCCAAAGCAGCCTGTGGCGGGCAATGAAAACTCAAGCAGCCAGTGTGTCTGCTTCCTGGTCTGCAAAGGCTCTCCAGGAAAATCTCTCTTGCGCTTCTGCTGAACTGCTGCTTCATCTACACAGGGGCCCCCGCCTTCTTAATCAAGGAGTCCAATGGCAGCATTAGTCGCAAGTGCTCGTCAGTTCCCACACAGTCGGGGAGGAGCCCGGGACTTGATGAGGACAACGACAGCCAGCTTGGCATTGTTTTCCTCGGCACCTATCAATTATCACAGCAGGGTGTGACGTCCCCGGGGCGTGGGGTGTGAGTGAGGGACAGGAAGCAAGCAAGAGACAGAGGAAGTCAAGAGCCACCACACCCTGTTGCTTGCCAGTAATCACACAACTATGGCCCTCAGCTGATACCCCTTTACAAGTGGGAGACCCTGCTCCGAGTCCAACCCGAGTGCAAAAGGAGGGCAAAAGGCCCCAGCGAGATTTGAACTCGCGACCCCTGGTTTACAAGACCAGTGCTCTAACCCCTGAGCTATGGAGCCACGAGGCTCCAGGTCCTGACTCACGCGCACACAAACGTACCGAGTCAAGCAGCTGGCAACATGAGGGAGACACGGTGCCCGGCTCAGCTACACAGCGGAGAGAGCAGAGAAAGGACGCCACGGCGAAGCTGAAGTCTTGCACAGGCCCATGGAAGACACCGAAGATCACCAAGGGAATCGACAGTCGCCCCGGCTCTTGTGTGGTTCCATGGTGTAATGGTTAGCACTCTGGACTCTGAATCCAGCGATCCGAGTTCAAATCTCGGTGGAACCTTTTGTGGGTGACATTGGAATTGGTGTCTGGAATGCCAAACGGGAATTCCCGCTGAAATAAACGGGGTGGGGGGAAAAAAGCCACGCTTCCCTGACCAGGAACTGAACTTGGGCCGCAGCGGTGAGAGCGCCGAATCCTAACCACTAGACCACCAGGGACACAGGGAAAGGCCCTCTCCCATCTGTGGCGTGCCCGCAGTGCGACCGACGTCGGCTCTTAAAGCGGGGCCGAGCTCGGCAATCTTGAATTGAGACAGAGACTCATCCACCCGCGATTTTAAAACTGCAGTAACCCGTTGAAGACACGACCCCGCCTGCCGTCGTCACTTAGATCTAACCCGTAAAAGAATCACTGCTACAACAGCTTCTGCGACGCAATGGTCAGCCACCTGGGGGAGGAACCGTGGTGTGAATGACTGGAAGGACACAACAGGGAAACCCACGAGGTTCAGTGTCATACAGACTAGTTTCGCTTGACAGAAAATGAAATCACAAGTAGCCAGTGTGTCTGTAAAGGCTCTCCAGGAAAATTTCTCACGCTTCTGCTGAACTGCTGCTTCATCTACGCAGGGGCCCCCGCCTTCTTAATCAAGGAGTCCAATGGCAGCATTTGTCGCAAGTGCTCGTCAGTTCCCACACAGTCGGGGAAGAGCCCGGGACTTGATGAGGACAACGACAGCCAGCTTGGCATTGTTTTCCTCGGCACCTATCAATTATCACAGCAGGGTATGACGTCCCCGGGGCGTGGGGTGTGAGTGAGGGACAGGAAGCAGGCAAGAGACAGAGAAAGCCAAGAGCCACCACAGCCTGTTGCTTGCCAGTATTCACACAATTACGGCCCTCAGCTGATACCCCTTTACAAGCGGGAGACCCTGCTCCGCGTCCAGCCCGAGTGCAAAAGGCCCCGGCGAGATTTGAACTCGCGACCCCTGGTTTACAAGGCCAGTGCTCTAACCCCTGAACTATGGAGCCACGAGGCTCCAGACCCTGACTCACGCACACACAAACGTACCGAGTCACGCAGCTGGCTACATGTGGGAGACACGGTGCCCGGCTCAGCTACACAATGGAGAAAGCAAAGAAAGGACGCCACGGCGAAGCTGAAGTCTTGCACAGGCCCATGGACGTCGCCCCAGCTCTCGTGTGGTTCCATGGTGTAATGGTTAGCACTCTGGGCTTTGAATCCAGCGATCCGAGATCAAGTCTCGGTGGAACCTGTTGTGGGTGACATTGAAATCAGGACCTGTGTATGGGATCGTGGGCTGCTTTCCTTGCGTGCTCTGCTGTGGGCAAAGAAACCTGCTTTTACTCATCAGCCTTTCTAGGACCTGCAAGATATCACCCACTACTGCAGACGATGGAGTGTACAGCAGACATGCGTGTATTTTATGACAGAGGTTCCTGCGTCGTCAAAATACCCGGAACACCTCCTCCGAGTTCAACGTCTTGCACGGCTCTAAGGGTAACAAACGGGGTGTGGGAAAAAAGGCCACACTTCCCTGACCGGGAATCGAACACGGGCCGCGGCGGTGAGAGCGCCGAATCCTAACCACTAGACCACCAGGGACACGGGGAAAAGCCCTCTCCCGTCTGTGGCGTGCCCGCAGTGCGACCGACGTCGGCTCTGAAAGCGGGGCCAGGCTCGGCAATCTTTAATTGAGACAGAGACTCATCCACCAGCGATTTTAAAACTGCAGTAACCCGTTGAAGACACGACCCCGCCTGCCATCGTCACTTAGATCTAACCTGCAAAAGAATCACTGCTACAACAGCTTCCGCGACACAATGGTCAGCCAACTGGGGGAGGAACTGTGTTGTGAAAAACTGGAAAGACACAACAGGGAAACCCACCAGGTTCAGTGTCATACAGACTAGTGTCGCTTGACAGACAAAACTTGCAGTACAAGATTTCTAAAGATTCTTCACAATCACAGGAGTTACAGCCATCACACATCGGTGGGTTAACACTCACACACACAAAGAAAACCACATCGCCCAGCACAAAGAAGAAAACAAGACTTACACCAAGTTGAGAGCACTTTGCCGCTGGGGGAACGGAATCACGACTGTCTTCGATATTGACGCCAGGCTTTCCCTACACAAGGCCAGAACCAGACCGTGAAAAGATGGCTCCGGGATGCCCGCGCTGCTCAGGTCGAGCCCGTTATGCCAAAGCAGCCTGTGGCGGGCAATGAAAACTCAAGCAGCCAGTGTGTCTGCTTCCTGGTCTGCAAAGGCTCTCCAGGAAAATCTCTCTTGCGCTTCTGCTGAACTGCTGCTTCATCTACACAGGGGCCCCCGCCTTCTTAATCAAGGAGTCCAATGGCAGCATTAGTCGCAAGTGCTCGTCAGTTCCCACACAGTCGGGGAGGAGCCCGGGACTTGATGAGGACAACGACAGCCAGCTTGGCATTGTTTTCCTCGGCACCTATCAATTATCACAGCAGGGTGTGACGTCCCCGGGGCGTGGGGTGTGAGTGAGGGACAGGAAGCAAGCAAGAGACAGAGGAAGTCAAGAGCCACCACACCCTGTTGCTTGCCAGTAATCACACAACTATGGCCCTCAGCTGATACCCCTTTACAAGTGGGAGACCCTGCTCCGAGTCCAACCCGAGTGCAAAAGGAGGGCAAAAGGCCCCAGCGAGATTTGAACTCGCGACCCCTGGTTTACAAGACCAGTGCTCTAACCCCTGAGCTATGGAGCCACGAGGCTCCAGGTCCTGACTCACGCGCACACAAACGTACCGAGTCAAGCAGCTGGCAACATGAGGGAGACACGGTGCCCGGCTCAGCTACACAGCGGAGAGAGCAGAGAAAGGACGCCACGGCGAAGCTGAAGTCTTGCACAGGCCCATGGAAGACACCGAAGATCACCAAGGGAATCGACAGTCGCCCCGGCTCTTGTGTGGTTCCATGGTGTAATGGTTAGCACTCTGGACTCTGAATCCAGCGATCCGAGTTCAAATCTCGGTGGAACCTTTTGTGGGTGACATTGGAATTGGTGTCTGGAATGCCAAACGGGAATTCCCGCTGAAATAAACGGGGTGGGGGGAAAAAAGCCACGCTTCCCTGACCAGGAACTGAACTTGGGCCGCAGCGGTGAGAGCGCCGAATCCTAACCACTAGACCACCAGGGACACAGGGAAAGGCCCTCTCCCATCTGTGGCGTGCCCGCAGCGCGACCGACGTCGGCTCTTAAAGCGGGGCCGAGCTCGGCAATCTTGAATTGAGACAGAGACTCATCCACCCGCGATTTTAAAACTGCAGTAACCCGTTGAAGACACGACCCCGCCTGCCGTCGTCACTTAGATCTAACCCGTAAAAGAATCACTGCTACAACAGCTTCTGCGACGCAATGGTCAGCCACCTGGGGGAGGAACCGTGGTGTGAATGACTGGAAGGACACAACAGGGAAACCCACGAGGTTCAGTGTCATACAGACTAGTTTCGCTTGACAGAAAATGAAATCACAAGTAGCCAGTGTGTCTGTAAAGGCTCTCCAGGAAAATTTCTCACGCTTCTGCTGAACTGCTGCTTCATCTACGCAGGGGCCCCCGCCTTCTTAATCAAGGAGTCCAATGGCAGCATTTGTCGCAAGTGCTCGTCAGTTCCCACACAGTCGGGGAAGAGCCCGGGACTTGATGAGGACAACGACAGCCAGCTTGGCATTGTTTTCCTCGGCACCTATCAATTATCACAGCAGGGTATGACGTCCCCGGGGCGTGGGGTGTGAGTGAGGGACAGGAAGCAGGCAAGAGACAGAGAAAGCCAAGAGCCACCACACCCTGTTGCTTGCCAGTATTCACACAATTACGGCCCTCAGCTGATACCCCTTTACAAGCGGGAGACCCTGCTCCGCGTCCAGCCCGAGTGCAAAAGGCCCCGGCGAGATTTGAACTCGCGACCCCTGGTTTACAAGGCCAGTGCTCTAACCCCTGAACTATGGAGCCACGAGGCTCCAGACCCTGACTCACGCACACACAAACGTACCGAGTCACGCAGCTGGCTACATGTGGGAGACACGGTGCCCGGCTCAGCTACACAATGGAGAAAGCAAAGAAAGGACGCCACGGCGAAGCTGAAGTCTTGCACAGGCCCATGGACGTCGCCCCAGCTCTCGTGTGGTTCCATGGTGTAATGGTTAGCACTCTGGGCTTTGAATCCAGCGATCCGAGATCAAGTCTCGGTGGAACCTGTTGTGGGTGACATTGAAATCAGGACCTGTGTATGGGATCGTGGGCTGCTTTCCTTGCGTGCTCTGCTGTGGGCAAAGAAACCTGCTTTTACTCATCAGCCTTTCTAGGACCTGCAAGATATCACCCACTACTGCAGACGATGGAGTGTACAGCAGACATGCGTGTATTTTATGACAGAGGTTCCTGCGTCGTCAAAATACCCGGAACACCTCCTCCGAGTTCAACGTCTTGCACGGCTCTAAGGGTAACAAACGGGGTGTGGGAAAAAAGGCCACACTTCCCTGACCGGGAATCGAACACGGGCCGCGGCGGTGAGAGCGCCGAATCCTAACCACTAGACCACCAGGGACACGGGGAAAAGCCCTCTCCCGTCTGTGGCGTGCCCGCAGTGCGACCGACGTCGGCTCTGAAAGCGGGGCCAGGCTCGGCAATCTTTAATTGAGACAGAGACTCATCCACCAGCGATTTTAAAACTGCAGTAACCCGTTGAAGACACGACCCCGCCTGCCGTCGTCACTTAGATCTAACCCGCAAAAGAATCACTGCTACAACAGCTTCCGCGACACAATGGTCAGCCAACTGGGGGAGGAACTGTGTTGTGAAAAACTGGAAAGACACAACAGGGAAACCCACCAGGTTCAGTGTCATACAGACTAGTGTCGCTTGACAGACAAAACTTGCAGTACAAGATTTCTAAAGATTCTTCACAATCACAGGAGTTACAGCCATCACACATCGGTGGGTTAACACTCACACACACAAAGAAAACCACATCGCCCAGCACAAAGAAGAAAACAAGACTTACACCAAGTTGAGAGCACTTTGCCGCTGGGGGAACGGAATCACGACTGTCTTCGATATTGACGCCAGGCTTTCCCTACACAAGGCCAGAACCAGACCGTGAAAAGATGGCTCCGGGATGCCCGCGCTGCTCAGGTCGAGCCCGTTATGCCAAAGCAGCCTGTGGCGGGCAATGAAAACTCAAGCAGCCAGTGTGTCTGCTTCCTGGTCTGCAAAGGCTCTCCAGGAAAATCTCTCTTGCGCTTCTGCTGAACTGCTGCTTCATCTACACAGGGGCCCCCGCCTTCTTAATCAAGGAGTCCAATGGCAGCATTAGTCGCAAGTGCTCGTCAGTTCCCACACAGTCGGGGAGGAGCCCGGGACTTGATGAGGACAACGACAGCCAGCTTGGCATTGTTTTCCTCGGCACCTATCAATTATCACAGCAGGGTGTGACGTCCCCGGGGCGTGGGGTGTGAGTGAGGGACAGGAAGCAAGCAAGAGACAGAGGAAGTCAAGAGCCACCACACCCTGTTGCTTGCCAGTAATCACACAACTATGGCCCTCAGCTGATACCCCTTTACAAGTGGGAGACCCTGCTCCGAGTCCAACCCGAGTGCAAAAGGAGGGCAAAAGGCCCCAGCGAGATTTGAACTCGCGACCCCTGGTTTACAAGACCAGTGCTCTAACCCCTGAGCTATGGAGCCACGAGGCTCCAGGTCCTGACTCACGCGCACACAAACGTACCGAGTCAAGCAGCTGGCAACATGAGGGAGACACGGTGCCCGGCTCAGCTACACAGCGGAGAGAGCAGAGAAAGGACGCCACGGCGAAGCTGAAGTCTTGCACAGGCCCATGGAAGACACCGAAGATCACCAAGGGAATCGACAGTCGCCCCGGCTCTTGTGTGGTTCCATGGTGTAATGGTTAGCACTCTGGACTCTGAATCCAGCGATCCGAGTTCAAATCTCGGTGGAACCTTTTGTGGGTGACATTGGAATTGGTGTCTGGAATGCCAAACGGGAATTCCCGCTGAAATAAACGGGGTGGGGGGAAAAAAGCCACGCTTCCCTGACCAGGAACTGAACTTGGGCCGCAGCGGTGAGAGCGCCGAATCCTAACCACTAGACCACCAGGGACACAGGGAAAGGCCCTCTCCCATCTGTGGCGTGCCCGCAGCGCGACCGACGTCGGCTCTTAAAGCGGGGCCGAGCTCGGCAATCTTGAATTGAGACAGAGACTCATCCACCCGCGATTTTAAAACTGCAGTAACCCGTTGAAGACACGACCCCGCCTGCCGTCGTCACTTAGATCTAACCCGTAAAAGAATCACTGCTACAACAGCTTCTGCGACGCAATGGTCAGCCACCTGGGGGAGGAACCGTGGTGTGAATGACTGGAAGGACACAACAGGGAAACCCACGAGGTTCAGTGTCATACAGACTAGTTTCGCTTGACAGAAAATGAAATCACAAGTAGCCAGTGTGTCTGTAAAGGCTCTCCAGGAAAATTTCTCACGCTTCTGCTGAACTGCTGCTTCATCTACGCAGGGGCCCCCGCCTTCTTAATCAAGGAGTCCAATGGCAGCATTTGTCGCAAGTGCTCGTCAGTTCCCACACAGTCGGGGAAGAGCCCGGGACTTGATGAGGACAACGACAGCCAGCTTGGCATTGTTTTCCTCGGCACCTATCAATTATCACAGCAGGGTATGACGTCCCCGGGGCGTGGGGTGTGAGTGAGGGACAGGAAGCAGGCAAGAGACAGAGAAAGCCAAGAGCCACCACACCCTGTTGCTTGCCAGTATTCACACAATTACGGCCCTCAGCTGATACCCCTTTACAAGCGGGAGACCCTGCTCCGCGTCCAGCCCCAGTGCAAAAGGCCCCGGCGAGATTTGAACTCGCGACCCCTGGTTTACAAGGCCAGTGCTCTAACCCCTGAACTATGGAGCCACGAGGCTCCAGACCCTGACTCACGCACACACAAACGTACCGAGTCACGCAGCTGGCTACATGTGGGAGACACGGTGCCCGGCTCAGCTACACAATGGAGAAAGCAAAGAAAGGACGCCACGGCGAAGCTGAAGTCTTGCACAGGCCCATGGACGTCGCCCCAGCTCTCGTGTGGTTCCATGGTGTAATGGTTAGCACTCTGGGCTTTGAATCCAGCGATCCGAGATCAAGTCTCGGTGGAACCTGTTGTGGGTGACATTGAAATCAGGACCTGTGTATGGGATCGTGGGCTGCTTTCCTTGCGTGCTCTGCTGTGGGCAAAGAAACCTGCTTTTACTCATCAGCCTTTCTAGGACCTGCAAGATATCACCCACTACTGCAGACGATGGAGTGTACAGCAGACATGCGTGTATTTTATGACAGAGGTTCCTGCGTCGTCAAAATACCCGGAACACCTCCTCCGAGTTCAACGTCTTGCACGGCTCTAAGGGTAACAAACGGGGTGTGGGAAAAAAGGCCACACTTCCCTGACCGGGAATCGAACACGGGCCGCGGCGGTGAGAGCGCCGAATCCTAACCACTAGACCACCAGGGACACGGGGAAAAGCCCTCTCCCGTCTGTGGCGTGCCCGCAGTGCGACCGACGTCGGCTCTGAAAGCGGGGCCAGGCTCGGCAATCTTTAATTGAGACAGAGACTCATCCACCAGCGATTTTAAAACTGCAGTAACCCGTTGAAGACACGACCCCGCCTGCCGTCGTCACTTAGATCTAACCTGCAAAAGAATCACTGCTACAACAGCTTCCGCGACACAATGGTCAGCCAACTGGGGGAGGAACTGTGTTGTGAAAAACTGGAAAGACACAACAGGGAAACCCACCAGGTTCAGTGTCATACAGACTAGTGTCGCTTGACAGACAAAACTTGCAGTACAAGATTTCTAAAGATTCTTCACAATCACAGGAGTTACAGCCATCACACATCGGTGGGTTAACACTCACACACACAAAGAAAACCACATCGCCCAGCACAAAGAAGAAAACAAGACTTACACCAAGTTGAGAGCACTTTGCCGCTGGGGGAACGGAATCACGACTGTCTTCGATATTGACGCCAGGCTTTCCCTACACAAGGCCAGAACCAGACCGTGAAAAGATGGCTCCGGGATGCCCGCGCTGCTCAGGTCGAGCCCGTTATGCCAAAGCAGCCTGTGGCGGGCAATGAAAACTCAAGCAGCCAGTGTGTCTGCTTCCTGGTCTGCAAAGGCTCTCCAGGAAAATCTCTCTTGCGCTTCTGCTGAACTGCTGCTTCATCTACACAGGGGCCCCCGCCTTCTTAATCAAGGAGTCCAATGGCAGCATTAGTCGCAAGTGCTCGTCAGTTCCCACACAGTCGGGGAGGAGCCCGGGACTTGATGAGGACAACGACAGCCAGCTTGGCATTGTTTTCCTCGGCACCTATCAATTATCACAGCAGGGTGTGACGTCCCCGGGGCGTGGGGTGTGAGTGAGGGACAGGAAGCAAGCAAGAGACAGAGGAAGTCAAGAGCCACCACACCCTGTTGCTTGCCAGTAATCACACAACTATGGCCCTCAGCTGATACCCCTTTACAAGTGGGAGACCCTGCTCCGAGTCCAGCCCGAGTGCAAAAGGAGGGCAAAAGGCCCCAGCGAGATTTGAACTCGCGACCCCTGGTTTACAAGACCAGTGCTCTAACCCCTGAGCTATGGAGCCACGAGGCTCCAGGTCCTGACTCACGCGCACACAAACGTACCGAGTCAAGCAGCTGGCAACATGAGGGAGACACGGTGCCCGGCTCAGCTACACAGCGGAGAGAGCAGAGAAAGGACGCCACGGCGAAGCTGAAGTCTTGCACAGGCCCATGGAAGACACCGAAGATCACCAAGGGAATCGACAGTCGCCCCGGCTCTTGTGTGGTTCCATGGTGTAATGGTTAGCACTCTGGACTCTGAATCCAGCGATCCGAGTTCAAATCTCGGTGGAACCTTTTGTGGGTGACATTGGAATTGGTGTCTGGAATGCCAAACGGGAATTCCCGCTGAAATAAACGGGGTGGGGGGAAAAAAGCCACGCTTCCCTGACCAGGAACTGAACTTGGGCCGCAGCGGTGAGAGTGCCGAATCCTAACCACTAGACCACCAGGGACACAGGGAAAGGCCCTCTCCCATCTGTGGCGTGCCCGCAGCGCGACCGACGTCGGCTCTTAAAGAGGGGCCGAGCTCGGCAATCTTGAATTGAGACAGAGACTCATCCACCCGCGATTTTAAAACTGCAGTAACCCGTTGAAGAAACGACCCCGCCTGCCGTCGTCACTTAGATCTAACCCGTAAAAGAATCACTGCTACAACAGCTTCCGCGACGCAATGGTCAGCCACCTGGGGGAGGAACCGTGGTGTGAATGACTGGAAGGACACAACAGGGAAACCCACGAGGTTCAGTGTCATACAGACTAGTTTCGCTTGACAGAAAATGAAATCACAAGTAGCCAGTGTGTCTGTAAAGGCTCTCCAGGAAAATTTCTCACGCTTCTGCTGAACTGCTGCTTCATCTACGCAGGGGCCCCCGCCTTCTTAATCAAGGAGTCCAATGGCAGCATTTGTCGCAAGTGCTCGTCAGTTCCCACACAGTCGGGGAAGAGCCCGGGACTTGATGAGGACAACGACAGCCAGCTTGGCATTGTTTTCCTCGGCACCTATCAATTATCACAGCAGGGTATGACGTCCCCGGGGCGTGGGGTGTGAGTGAGGGACAGGAAGCAGGCAAGAGACAGAGAAAGCCAAGAGCCACCACACCCTGTTGCTTGCCAGTATTCACACAATTACGGCCCTCAGCTGATACCCCTTTACAAGCGGGAGACCCTGCTCCGCGTCCAGCCCGAGTGCAAAAGGCCCCGGCGAGATTTGAACTCGCGACCCCTGGTTTACAAGGCCAGTGCTCTAACCCCTGAACTATGGAGCCACGAGGCTCCAGACCCTGACTCACGCACACACAAACGTACCGAGTCACGCAGCTGGCTACATGTGGGAGACACGGTGCCCGGCTCAGCTACACAATGGAGAAAGCAAAGAAAGGACGCCACGGCGAAGCTGAAGTCTTGCACAGGCCCATGGACGTCGCCCCAGCTCTCGTGTGGTTCCATGGTGTAATGGTTAGCACTCTGGGCTTTGAATCCAGCGATCCGAGTTCAAGTCTCGGTGGAACCTGTTGTGGGTGACATTGAAATCAGGAC
Organism: Lepisosteus oculatus; assembly: GCF_040954835.1. Lineage (NCBI taxonomy): Eukaryota > Metazoa > Chordata > Actinopteri > Semionotiformes > Lepisosteidae > Lepisosteus > Lepisosteus oculatus. Next base: position 45,043,716 of record NC_090701.1, read on the forward strand.
CTGTGTATGGGATCGTGGGCTGCTTTCCTTGCGTGCTCTGCTGTGGGCAAAGAAACCTGCTTTTACTCATCAGCCTTTCTAGGACCTGCAAGATATCACCCACTACTGCAGACGATTGAGTGTACAGCAGACATGCGTGTATTTTATGACAGAGGTTCCTGCGTCGTCAAAATACCCGGAACACCTCCTCCGAGTTCAACGTCTTGCACGGCTCTAAGGGTAACAAACGGGGTGTGGGAAAAAAGCCCACACTTCCCTGACCGGGAATCGAACCCGGGCCGCGGCGGTGAGAGCGCCGAATCCTAACCACTAGACCACCAGGGACACAGGGAAAAGCCCTCTCCCGTCTGTGGCGTGCCCGCAGTGCGACCGACGTCGGCTCTGAAAGCGGGGCCAAGCTCGGCAATCTTTAATTGAGACAGAGACTCATCCACCAGCGATTTTAAAACTGCAGTAACCCGTTGAAGACACGACCCCGCCTGCCGTCGTCACTTAGATCTAACCCGCAAAAGAATCACTGCTACAACAGCTTCCGCGACACAATGGTCAGCCAACTGGGGGAGGAACTGTGTTGTGAAAAACTGGAAAGACACAACAGGGAAACCCACGAGGTTCAGTGTCATACAGACTAGTGTCGCTTGACAGACAAAACTTGCAGTACAAGATTTCTAAAGATTCTTCACAATCACAGGAGTTACAGCCATCACACATCGGTGGGTTAACACTCACACACACAAAGAAAACCACATCGCCCAGCACAAAGAAGAAAACAAGACTTACACCAAGTTGAGAGCACTTTGCCGCTGGGGGAACGGAATCACGACTGTCTTCGATATTGACGCCAGGCTTTCCCTACACAAGGCCAGAACCAGACCGTGAAAAGATGGCTCCGGGATGCCCGCGCTGCTCAGGTCGAGCCCGTTATGCCAAAGCAGCCTGTGGCGGGCAATGAAAACTCAAGCAGCCAGTGTGTCTGCTTCCTGGTCTGCAAAGGCTCCCCAGGAAAATCTCTCTTGCGCTTCTGCTGAACTGCTGCTTCATCTACACAGGGGCCCCCGCCTTCTTAATCAAGGAGTCCAATGGCAGCATTAGTCGCAAGTGCTCGTCAGTTCCCACACAGTCGGGGAGGAGCCCGGGACTTGATGAGGACAACGACAGCCAGCTTGGCATTGTTTTCCTCGGCACCTATCAATTATCACAGCAGGGTGTGACGTCCCCGGGGCGTGGGGTGTGAGTGAGGGACAGGAAGCAAGCAAGAGACAGAGGAAGTCAAGAGCCACCACACCCTGTTGCTTGCCAGTAATCACACAACTATGGCCCTCAGCTGATACCCCTTTACAAGTGGGAGACCCTGCTCCGAGTCCAGCCCGAGTGCAAAAGGAGGGCAAAAGGCCCCAGCGAGATTTGAACTCACGACCCCTGGTTTACAAGACCAGTGCTCTAACCCCTGAGCTATGGAGCCACGAGGCTCCAGGTCCTGACTCACGCGCACACAAACGTACCGAGTCAAGCAGCTGGCAACATGAGGGAGACACGGTGCCCGGCTCAGCTACACAGCGGAGAGAGCAGAGAAAGGACGCCACGGCGAAGCTGAAGTCTTGCACAGGCCCATGGAAGACACCGAAGATCACCAAGGGAATCGACAGTCGCCCCGGCTCTTGTGTGGTTCCATGGTGTAATGGTTAGCACTCTGGACTCTGAATCCAGCGATCCGAGTTCAAATCTCGGTGGAACCTTTTGTGGCTGACATTGGAATTGGTGTCTGGAATGCCAAACGGGAATTCCCGCTGAAATAAACGGGGTGGGGGGAAAAAAGCCACGCTTCCCTGACCAGGAACTGAACTTGGGCCGCAGCGGTGAGAGTGCCGAATCCTAACCACTAGACCACCAGGGACACAGGGAAAGGCCCTCTCCCATCTGTGGCGTGCCCGCAGCGCGACCGACGTCGGCTCTTAAAGCGGGGCCGAGCTCGGCAATCTTGAATTGAGACAGAGACTCATCCACCCGCGATTTTAAAACTGCAGTAACCCGTTGAAGACACGACCCCGCCTGCCGTCGTCACTTAGATCTAACCCGTAAAAGAATCACTGCTACAACAGCTTCTGCGACGCAATGGTCAGCCACCTGGGGGAGGAACCGTGGTGTGAATGACTGGAAGGACACAACAGGGAAACCCACGAGGTTCAGTGTCATACAGACTAGTTTCGCTTGACAGAAAATGAAATCACAAGTAGCCAGTGTGTCTGTAAAGGCTCTCCAGGAAAATTTCTCACGCTTCTGCTGAACTGCTGCTTCATCTACGCAGGGGCCCCCGCCTTCTTAATCAAGGAGTCCAATGGCAGCATTTGTCGCAAGTGCTCGTCAGTTCCCACACAGTCGGGGAAGAGCCCGGGACTTGATGAGGACAACGACAGCCAGCTTGGCATTGTTTTCCTCGGCACCTATCAATTATCACAGCAGGGTATGACGTCCCCGGGGCGTGGGGTGTGAGTGAGGGACAGGAAGCAGGCAAGAGACAGAGAAAGCCAAGAGCCACCACACCCTGTTGCTTGCCAGTATTCACACAATTACGGCCCTCAGCTGATACCCCTTTACAAGCGGGAGACCCTGCTCCGCGTCCAGCCCGAGTGCAAAAGGCCCCGGCGAGATTTGAACTCGCGACCCCTGGTTTACAAGGCCAGTGCTCTAACCCCTGAACTATGGAGCCACGAGGCTCCAGACCCTGACTCACGCACACACAAACGTACCGAGTCACGCAGCTGGCTACATGTGGGAGACACGGTGCCCGGCTCAGCTACACAATGGAGAAAGCAAAGAAAGGACGCCACGGCGAAGCTGAAGTCTTGCACAGGCCCATGGACGTCGCCCCAGCTCTCGTGTGGTTCCATGGTGTAATGGTTAGCACTCTGGGCTTTGAATCCAGCGATCCGAGTTCAAGTCTCGGTGGAACCTGTTGTGGGTGACATTGAAATCAGGACCTGTGTATGGGATCGTGGGCTGCTTTCCTTGCGTGCTCTGCTGTGGGCAAAGAAACCTGCTTTTACTCATCAGCCTTTCTAGGACCTGCAAGATATCACCCACTACTGCAGACGATTGAGTGTACAGCAGACATGCGTGTATTTTATGACAGAGGTTCCTGCGTCGTCAAAATACCCGGAACACCTCCTCCGAGTTCAACGTCTTGCACGGCTCTAAGGGTAACAAACGGGGTGTGGGAAAAAAGCCCACACTTCCCTGACCGGGAATCGAACCCGGGCCGCGGCGGTGAGAGCGCCGAATCCTAACCACTAGACCACCAGGGACACAGGGAAAAGCCCTCTCCCGTCTGTGGCGTGCCCGCAGTGCGACCGACGTCGGCTCTGAAAGCGGGGCCAAGCTCGGCAATCTTTAATTGAGACAGAGACTCATCCACCAGCGATTTTAAAACTGCAGTAACCCGTTGAAGACACGACCCCGCCTGCCGTCGTCACTTAGATCTAACCCGCAAAAGAATCACTGCTACAACAGCTTCCGCGACACAATGGTCAGCCAACTGGGGGAGGAACTGTGTTGTGAAAAACTGGAAAGACACAACAGGGAAACCCACGAGGTTCAGTGTCATACAGACTAGTGTCGCTTGACAGACAAAACTTGCAGTACAAGATTTCTAAAGATTCTTCACAATCACAGGAGTTACAGCCATCACACATCGGTGGGTTAACACTCACACACACAAAGAAAACCACATCGCCCAGCACAAAGAAGAAAACAAGACTTACACCAAGTTGAGAGCACTTTGCCGCTGGGGGAACGGAATCACGACTGTCTTCGATATTGACGCCAGGCTTTCCCTACACAAGGCCAGAACCAGACCGTGAAAAGATGGCTCCGGGATGCCCGCGCTGCTCAGGTCGAGCCCGTTATGCCAAAGCAGCCTGTGGCGGGCAATGAAAACTCAAGCAGCCAGTGTGTCTGCTTCCTGGTCTGCAAAGGCTCCCCAGGAAAATCTCTCTTGCGCTTCTGCTGAACTGCTGCTTCATCTACACAGGGGCCCCCGCCTTCTTAATCAAGGAGTCCAATGGCAGCATTAGTCGCAAGTGCTCGTCAGTTCCCACACAGTCGGGGAGGAGCCCGGGACTTGATGAGGACAACGACAGCCAGCTTGGCATTGTTTTCCTCGGCACCTATCAATTATCACAGCAGGGTGTGACGTCCCCGGGGCGTGGGGTGTGAGTGAGGGACAGGAAGCAAGCAAGAGACAGAGGAAGTCAAGAGCCACCACACCCTGTTGCTTGCCAGTAATCACACAACTATGGCCCTCAGCTGATACCCCTTTACAAGTGGGAGACCCTGCTCCGAGTCCAGCCCGAGTGCAAAAGGAGGGCAAAAGGCCCCAGCGAGATTTGAACTCACGACCCCTGGTTTACAAGACCAGTGCTCTAACCCCTGAGCTATGGAGCCACGAGGCTCCAGGTCCTGACTCACGCGCACACAAACGTACCGAGTCAAGCAGCTGGCAACATGAGGGAGACACGGTGCCCGGCTCAGCTACACAGCGGAGAGAGCAGAGAAAGGACGCCACGGCGAAGCTGAAGTCTTGCACAGGCCCATGGAAGACACCGAAGATCACCAAGGGAATCGACAGTCGCCCCGGCTCTTGTGTGGTTCCATGGTGTAATGGTTAGCACTCTGGACTCTGAATCCAGCGATCCGAGTTCAAATCTCGGTGGAACCTTTTGTGGCTGACATTGGAATTGGTGTCTGGAATGCCAAACGGGAATTCCCGCTGAAATAAACGGGGTGGGGGGAAAAAAGCCACGCTTCCCTGACCAGGAACTGAACTTGGGCCGCAGCGGTGAGAGTGCCGAATCCTAACCACTAGACCACCAGGGACACAGGGAAAGGCCCTCTCCCATCTGTGGCGTGCCCGCAGCGCGACCGACGTCGGCTCTTAAAGCGGGGCCGAGCTCGGCAATCTTGAATTGAGACAGAGACTCATCCACCCGCGATTTTAAAACTGCAGTAACCCGTTGAAGACACGACCCCGCCTGCCGTCGTCACTTAGATCTAACCCGTAAAAGAATCACTGCTACAACAGCTTCTGCGACGCAATGGTCAGCCACCTGGGGGAGGAACCGTGGTGTGAATGACTGGAAGGACACAACAGGGAAACCCACGAGGTTCAGTGTCATACAGACTAGTTTCGCTTGACAGAAAATGAAATCACAAGTAGCCAGTGTGTCTGTAAAGGCTCTCCAGGAAAATTTCTCACGCTTCTGCTGAACTGCTGCTTCATCTACGCAGGGGCCCCCGCCTTCTTAATCAAGGAGTCCAATGGCAGCATTTGTCGCAAGTGCTCGTCAGTTCCCACACAGTCGGGGAAGAGCCCGGGACTTGATGAGGACAACGACAGCCAGCTTGGCATTGTTTTCCTCGGCACCTATCAATTATCACAGCAGGGTATGACGTCCCCGGGGCGTGGGGTGTGAGTGAGGGACAGGAAGCAGGCAAGAGACAGAGAAAGCCAAGAGCCACCACACCCTGTTGCTTGCCAGTATTCACACAATTACGGCCCTCAGCTGATACCCCTTTACAAGCGGGAGACCCTGCTCCGCGTCCAGCCCCAGTGCAAAAGGCCCCGGCGAGATTTGAACTCGCGACCCCTGGTTTACAAGGCCAGTGCTCTAACCCCTGAACTATGGAGCCACGAGGCTCCAGACCCTGACTCACGCACACACAAACGTACCGAGTCACGCAGCTGGCTACATGTGGGAGACACGGTGCCCGGCTCAGCTACACAATGGAGAAAGCAAAGAAAGGACGCCACGGCGAAGCTGAAGTCTTGCACAGGCCCATGGACGTCGCCCCAGCTCTCGTGTGGTTCCATGGTGTAATGGTTAGCACTCTGGGCTTTGAATCCAGCGATCCGAGTTCAAGTCTCGGTGGAACCTGTTGTGGGTGACATTGAAATCAGGACCTGTGTATGGGATCGTGGGCTGCTTTCCTTGCGTGCTCTGCTGTGGGCAAAGAAACCTGCTTTTACTCATCAGCCTTTCTAGGACCTGCAAGATATCACCCACTACTGCAGACGATGGAGTGTACAGCAGACATGCGTGTATTTTATGACAGAGGTTCCTGCGTCGTCAAAATACCCGGAACACCTCCTCCGAGTTCAACGTCTTGCACGGCTCTAAGGGTAACAAACGGGGTGTGGGAAAAAAGGCCACACTTCCCTGAACGGGAATCGAACACGGGCCGCGGCGGTGAGAGCGCCGAATCCTAACCACTAGACCACCAGGGACACGGGGAAAAGCCCTCTCCCGTCTGTGGCGTGCCCGCAGTGCGACCGACGTCGGCTCTGAAAGCAGGGCCAGGCTCGGCAATCTTTAATTGAGACAGAGACTCATCCACCAGCGATTTTAAAACTGCAGTAACCCGTTGAAGACACGACCCCGCCTGCCGTCGTCACTTAGATCTAACCTGCAAAAGAATCACTGCTACAACAGCTTCCGCGACACAATGGTCAGCCAACTGGGGGAGGAACTGTGTTGTGAAAAACTGGAAAGACACAACAGGGAAACCCACCAGGTTCAGTGTCATACAGACTAGTGTCGCTTGACAGACAAAACTTGCAGTACAAGATTTCTAAAGATTCTTCACAATCACAGGAGTTACAGCCATCACACATCGGTGGGTTAACACTCACACACACAAAGAAAACCACATCGCCCAGCACAAAGAAGAAAACAAGACTTACACCAAGTTGAGAGCACTTTGCCGCTGGGGGAACGGAATCACGACTGTCTTCGATATTGACGCCAGGCTTTCCCTACACAAGGCCAGAACCAGACCGTGAAAAGATGGCTCCGGGATGCCCGCGCTGCTCAGGTCGAGCCCGTTATGCCAAAGCAGCCTGTGGCGGGCAATGAAAACTCAAGCAGCCAGTGTGTCTGCTTCCTGGTCTGCAAAGGCTCTCCAGGAAAATCTCTCTTGCGCTTCTGCTGAACTGCTGCTTCATCTACACAGGGGCCCCCGCCTTCTTAATCAAGGAGTCCAATGGCAGCATTAGTCGCAAGTGCTCGTCAGTTCCCACACAGTCGGGGAGGAGCCCGGGACTTGATGAGGACAACGACAGCCAGCTTGGCATTGTTTTCCTCGGCACCTATCAATTATCACAGCAGGGTGTGACGTCCCCGGGGCGTGGGGTGTGAGTGAGGGACAGGAAGCAAGCAAGAGACAGAGGAAGTCAAGAGCCACCACACCCTGTTGCTTGCCAGTAATCACACAACTATGGCCCTCAGCTGATACCCCTTTACAAGTGGGAGACCCTGCTCCGAGTCCAGCCCGAGTGCAAAAGGAGGGCAAAAGGCCCCAGCGAGATTTGAACTCGCGACCCCTGGTTTACAAGACCAGTGCTCTAACCCCTGAGCTATGGAGCCACGAGGCTCCAGGTCCTGACTCACGCGCACACAAACGTACCGAGTCAAGCAGCTGGCAACATGAGGGAGACACGGTGCCCGGCTCAGCTACACAGCGGAGAGAGCAGAGAAAGGACGCCACGGCGAAGCTGAAGTCTTGCACAGGCCCATGGAAGACACCGAAGATCACCAAGGGAATCGACAGTCGCCCCGGCTCTTGTGTGGTTCCATGGTGTAATGGTTAGCACTCTGGACTCTGAATCCAGCGATCTGAGTTCAAATCTCGGTGGAACCTTTTGTGGGTGACATTGGAATTGGTGTCTGGAATGCCAAACGGGAATTCCCGCTGAAATAAACGGGGTGGGGGGAAAAAAGCCACGCTTCCCTGACCAGGAACTGAACTTGGGCCGCAGCGGTGAGAGTGCCGAATCCTAACCACTAGACCACCAGGGACACAGGGAAAGGCCCTCTCCCATCTGTGGCGTGCCCGCAGCGCGACCGACGTCGGCTCTTAAAGCGGGGCCGAGCTCGGCAATCTTGAATTGAGACAGAGACTCATCCACCCGCGATTTTAAAACTGCAGTAACCCGTTGAAGAAACGACCCCGCCTGCCGTCGTCACTTAGATCTAACCCGTAAAAGAATCACTGCTACAACAGCTTCCGCGACGCAATGGTCAGCCACCTGGGGGAGGAACCGTGGTGTGAATGACTGGAAGGACACAACAGGGAAACCCACGAGGTTCAGTGTCATACAGACTAGTTTCGCTTGACAGAAAATGAAATCACAAGTAGCCAGTGTGTCTGTAAAGGCTCTCCAGGAAAATTTCTCACGCTTCTGCTGAACTGCTGCTTCATCTACGCAGGGGCCCCCGCCTTCTTAATCAAGGAGTCCAATGGCAGCATTTGTCGCAAGTGCTCGTCAGTTCCCACACAGTCGGGGAAGAGCCCGGGACTTGATGAGGACAACGACAGCCAGCTTGGCATTGTTTTCCTCGGCACCTATCAATTATCACAGCAGGGTATGACGTCCCCGGGGCGTGGGGTGTGAGTGAGGGACAGGAAGCAGGCAAGAGACAGAGAAAGCCAAGAGCCACCACACCCTGTTGCTTGCCAGTATTCACACAATTACGGCCCTCAGCTGATACCCCTTTACAAGCGGGAGACCCTGCTCCGCGTCCAGCCCGAGTGCAAAAGGCCCCGGCGAGATTTGAACTCGCGACCCCTGGTTTACAAGGCCAGTGCTCTAACCCCTGAACTATGGAGCCACGAGGCTCCAGACCCTGACTCACGCACACACAAACGTACCGAGTCACGCAGCTGGCTACATGTGGGAGACACGGTGCCCGGCTCAGCTACACAATGGAGAAAGCAAAGAAAGGACGCCACGGCGAAGCTGAAGTCTTGCACAGGCCCATGGACGTCGCCCCAGCTCTCGTGTGGTTCCATGGTGTAATGGTTAGCACTCTGGGCTTTGAATCCAGCGATCCGAGTTCAAGTCTCGGTGGAACCTGTTGTGGGTGACATTGAAATCAGGACCTGTGTATGGGATCGTGGGCTGCTTTCCTTGCGTGCTCTGCTGTGGGCAAAGAAACCTGCTTTTACTCATCAGCCTTTCTAGGACCTGCAAGATATCACCCACTACTGCAGACGATTGAGTGTACAGCAGACATGCGTGTATTTTATGACAGAGGTTCCTGCGTCGTCAAAATACCCGGAACACCTCCTCCGAGTTCAACGTCTTGCACGGCTCTAAGGGTAACAAACGGGGTGTGGGAAAAAAGCCCACACTTCCCTGACCGGGAATCGAACCCGGGCCGCGGCGGTGAGAGCGCCGAATCCTAACCACTAGACCACCAGGGACACAGGGAAAAGCCCTCTCCCGTCTGTGGCGTGCCCGCAGTGCGACCGACGTCGGCTCTGAAAGCGGGGCCAAGCTCGGCAATCTTTAATTGAGACAGAGACTCATCCACCAGCGATTTTAAAACTGCAGTAACCCGTTGAAGACACGACCCCGCCTGCCGTCGTCACTTAGATCTAACCCGCAAAAGAATCACTGCTACAACAGCTTCCGCGACACAATGGTCAGCCAACTGGGGGAGGAACTGTGTTGTGAAAAACTGGAAAGACACAACAGGGAAACCCACGAGGTTCAGTGTCATACAGACTAGTGTCGCTTGACAGACAAAACTTGCAGTACAAGATTTCTAAAGATTCTTCACAATCACAGGAGTTACAGCCATCACACATCGGTGGGTTAACACTCACACACACAAAGAAAACCACATCGCCCAGCACAAAGAAGAAAACAAGACTTACACCAAGTTGAGAGCACTTTGCCGCTGGGGGAACGGAATCACGACTGTCTTCGATATTGACGCCAGGCTTTCCCTACACAAGGCCAGAACCAGACCGTGAAAAGATGGCTCCGGGATGCCCGCGCTGCTCAGGTCGAGCCCGTTATGCCAAAGCAGCCTGTGGCGGGCAATGAAAACTCAAGCAGCCAGTGTGTCTGCTTCCTGGTCTGCAAAGGCTCCCCAGGAAAATCTCTCTTGCGCTTCTGCTGAACTGCTGCTTCATCTACACAGGGGCCCCCGCCTTCTTAATCAAGGAGTCCAATGGCAGCATTAGTCGCAAGTGCTCGTCAGTTCCCACACAGTCGGGGAGGAGCCCGGGACTTGATGAGGACAACGACAGCCAGCTTGGCATTGTTTTCCTCGGCACCTATCAATTATCACAGCAGGGTGTGACGTCCCCGGGGCGTGGGGTGTGAGTGAGGGACAGGAAGCAAGCAAGAGACAGAGGAAGTCAAGAGCCACCACACCCTGTTGCTTGCCAGTAATCACACAACTATGGCCCTCAGCTGATACCCCTTTACAAGTGGGAGACCCTGCTCCGAGTCCAGCCCGAGTGCAAAAGGAGGGCAAAAGGCCCCAGCGAGATTTGAACTCACGACCCCTGGTTTACAAGACCAGTGCTCTAACCCCTGAGCTATGGAGCCACGAGGCTCCAGGTCCTGACTCACGCGCACACAAACGTACCGAGTCAAGCAGCTGGCAACATGAGGGAGACACGGTGCCCGGCTCAGCTACACAGCGGAGAGAGCAGAGAAAGGACGCCACGGCGAAGCTGAAGTCTTGCACAGGCCCATGGAAGACACCGAAGATCACCAAGGGAATCGACAGTCGCCCCGGCTCTTGTGTGGTTCCATGGTGTAATGGTTAGCACTCTGGACTCTGAATCCAGCGATCCGAGTTCAAATCTCGGTGGAACCTTTTGTGGGTGACATTGGAATTGGTGTCTGGAATGCCAAACGGGAATTCCCGCTGAAATAAACGGGGTGGGGGGAAAAAAGCCACGCTTCCCTGACCAGGAACTGAACTTGGGCCGCAGCGGTGAGAGTGCCGAATCCTAACCACTAGACCACCAGGGACACAGGGAAAGGCCCTCTCCCATCTGTGGCGTGCCCGCAGCGCGACCGACGTCGGCTCTTAAAGCGGGGCCGAGCTCGGCAATCTTGAATTGAGACAGAGACTCATCCACCCGCGATTTTAAAACTGCAGTAACCCGTTGAAGAAACGACCCCGCCTGCCGTCGTCACTTAGATCTAACCCGTAAAAGAATCACTGCTACAACAGCTTCCGCGACGCAATGGTCAGCCACCTGGGGGAGGAACCGTGGTGTGAATGACTGGAAGGACACAACAGGGAAACCCACGAGGTTCAGTGTCATACAGACTAGTTTCGCTTGACAGAAAATGAAATCACAAGTAGCCAGTGTGTCTGTAAAGGCTCTCCAGGAAAATTTCTCACGCTTCTGCTGAACTGCTGCTTCATCTACGCAGGGGCCCCCGCCTTCTTAATCAAGGAGTCCAATGGCAGCATTTGTCGCAAGTGCTCGTCAGTTCCCACACAGTCGGGGAAGAGCCCGGGACTTGATGAGGACAACGACAGCCAGCTTGGCATTGTTTTCCTCGGCACCTATCAATTATCACAGCAGGGTATGACGTCCCCGGGGCGTGGGGTGTGAGTGAGGGACAGGAAGCAGGCAAGAGACAGAGAAAGCCAAGAGCCACCACACCCTGTTGCTTGCCAGTATTCACACAATTACGGCCCTCAGCTGATACCCCTTTACAAGCGGGAGACCCTGCTCCGCGTCCAGCCCGAGTGCAAAAGGCCCCGGCGAGATTTGAACTCGCGACCCCTGGTTTACAAGGCCAGTGCTCTAACCCCTGAACTATGGAGCCACGAGGCTCCAGACCCTGACTCACGCACACACAAACGTACCGAGTCACGCAGCTGGCTACATGTGGGAGACACGGTGCCCGGCTCAGCTACACAATGGAGAAAGCAAAGAAAGGACGCCACGGCGAAGCTGAAGTCTTGCACAGGCCCATGGACGTCGCCCCAGCTCTCGTGTGGTTCCATGGTGTAATGGTTAGCACTCTGGGCTTTGAATCCAGCGATCCGAGTTCAAGTCTCGGTGGAACCTGTTGTGGGTGACATTGAAATCAGGACCTGTGTATGGGATCGTGGGCTGCTTTCCTTGCGTGCTCTGCTGTGGGCAAAGAAACCTGCTTTTACTCATCAGCCTTTCTAGGACCTGCAAGATATCACCCACTACTGCAGACGATTGAGTGTACAGCAGACATGCGTGTATTTTATGACAGAGGTTCCTGCGTCGTCAAAATACCCGGAACACCTCCTCCGAGTTCAACGTCTTGCACGGCTCTAAGGGTAACAAACGGGGTGTGGGAAAAAAGCCCACACTTCCCTGACCGGGAATCGAACCCGGGCCGCGGCGGTGAGAGCGCCGAATCCTAACCACTAGACCACCAGGGACACAGGGAAAAGCCCTCTCCCGTCTGTGGCGTGCCCGCAGTGCGACCGACGTCGGCTCTGAAAGCGGGGCCAAGCTCGGCAATCTTTAATTGAGACAGAGACTCATCCACCAGCGATTTTAAAACTGCAGTAACCCGTTGAAGACACGACCCCGCCTGCCGTCGTCACTTAGATCTAACCCGCAAAAGAATCACTGCTACAACAGCTTCCGCGACACAATGGTCAGCCAACTGGGGGAGGAACTGTGTTGTGAAAAACTGGAAAGACACAACAGGGAAACCCACGAGGTTCAGTGTCATACAGACTAGTGTCGCTTGACAGACAAAACTTGCAGTACAAGATTTCTAAAGATTCTTCACAATCACAGGAGTTACAGCCATCACACATCGGTGGGTTAACACTCACACACACAAAGAAAACCACATCGCCCAGCACAAAGAAGAAAACAAGACTTACACCAAGTTGAGAGCACTTTGCCGCTGGGGGAACGGAATCACGACTGTCTTCGATATTGACGCCAGGCTTTCCCTACACAAGGCCAGAACCAGACCGTGAAAAGATGGCTCCGGGATGCCCGCGCTGCTCAGGTCGAGCCCGTTATGCCAAAGCAGCCTGTGGCGGGCAATGAAAACTCAAGCAGCCAGTGTGTCTGCTTCCTGGTCTGCAAAGGCTCTCCAGGAAAATCTCTCTTGCGCTTCTGCTGAACTGCTGCTTCATCTACACAGGGGCCCCCGCCTTCTTAATCAAGGAGTCCAATGGCAGCATTAGTCGCAAGTGCTCGTCAGTTCCCACACAGTCGGGGAGGAGCCCGGGACTTGATGAGGACAACGACAGCCAGCTTGGCATTGTTTTCCTCGGCACCTATCAATTATCACAGCAGGGTGTGACGTCCCCGGGGCGTGGGGTGTGAGTGAGGGACAGGAAGCAAGCAAGAGACAGAGGAAGTCAAGAGCCACCACACCCTGTTGCTTGCCAGTAATCACACAACTATGGCCCTCAGCTGATACCCCTTTACAAGTGGGAGACCCTGCTCCGAGTCCAGCCCGAGTGCAAAAGGAGGGCAAAAGGCCCCAGCGAGATTTGAACTCACGACCCCTGGTTTACAAGACCAGTGCTCTAACCCCTGAGCTATGGAGCCACGAGGCTCCAGGGCCTGACTCACGCGCACACAAACGTACCGAGTCAAGCAGCTGGCAACATGAGGGAGACACGGTGCCCGGCTCAGCTACACAGCGGAGAGAGCAGAGAAAGGACGCCACGGCGAAGCTGAAGTCTTGCACAGGCCCATGGAAGACACCGAAGATCACCAAGGGAATCGACAGTCGCCCCGGCTCTTGTGTGGTTCCATGGTGTAATGGTTAGCACTCTGGACTCTGAATCCAGCGATCCGAGTTCAAATCTCGGTGGAACCTTTTGTGGGTGACATTGGAATTGGTGTCTGGAATGCCAAACGGGAATTCCCGCTGAAATAAACGGGGTGGGGGGAAAAAAGCCACGCTTCCCTGACCAGGAACTGAACTTGGGCCGCAGCGGTGAGAGCGCCGAATCCTAACCACTAGACCACCAGGGACACAGGGAAAGGCCCTCTCCCATCTGTGGCGTGCCCGCAGCGCGACCGACGTCGGCTCTTAAAGCGGGGCCGAGCTCGGCAATCTTGAATTGAGACAGAGACTCATCCACCCGCGATTTTAAAACTGCAGTAACCCGTTGAAGACACGACCCCGCCTGCCGTCGTCACTTAGATCTAACCCGTAAAAGAATCACTGCTACAACAGCTTCTGCGACGCAATGGTCAGCCACCTGGGGGAGGAACCGTGGTGTGAATGACTGGAAGGACACAACAGGGAAACCCACGAGGTTCAGTGTCATACAGACTAGTTTCGCTTGACAGAAAATGAAATCACAAGTAGCCAGTGTGTCTGTAAAGGCTCTCCAGGAAAATTTCTCACGCTTCTGCTGAACTGCTGCTTCATCTACGCAGGGGCCCCCGCCTTCTTAATCAAGGAGTCCAATGGCAGCATTTGTCGCAAGTGCTCGTCAGTTCCCACACAGTCGGGGAAGAGCCCGGGACTTGATGAGGACAACGACAGCCAGCTTGGCATTGTTTTCCTCGGCACCTATCAATTATCACAGCAGGGTATGACGTCCCCGGGGCGTGGGGTGTGAGTGAGGGACAGGAAGCAGGCAAGAGACAGAGAAAGCCAAGAGCCACCACACCCTGTTGCTTGCCAGTATTCACACAATTACGGCCCTCAGCTGATACCCCTTTACAAGCGGGAGACCCTGCTCCGCGTCCAGCCCGAGTGCAAAAGGCCCCGGCGAGATTTGAACTCGCGACCCCTGGTTTACAAGGCCAGTGCTCTAACCCCTGAACTATGGAGCCACGAGGCTCCAGACCCTGACTCACGCACACACAAACGTACCGAGTCACGCAGCTGGCTACATGTGGGAGACACGGTGCCCGGCTCAGCTACACAATGGAGAAAGCAAAGAAAGGACGCCACGGCGAAGCTGAAGTCTTGCACAGGCCCATGGACGTCGCCCCAGCTCTCGTGTGGTTCCATGGTGTAATGGTTAGCACTCTGGGCTTTGAATCCAGCGATCCGAGATCAAGTCTCGGTGGAACCTGTTGTGGGTGACATTGAAATCAGGACCTGTGTATGGGATCGTGGGCTGCTTTCCTTGCGTGCTCTGCTGTGGGCAAAGAAACCTGCTTTTACTCATCAGCCTTTCTAGGACCTGCAAGATATCACCCACTACTGCAGACGATGGAGTGTACAGCAGACATGCGTGTATTTTATGACAGAGGTTCCTGCGTCGTCAAAATACCCGGAACACCTCCTCCGAGTTCAACGTCTTGCACGGCTCTAAGGGTAACAAACGGGGTGTGGGAAAAAAGGCCACACTTCCCTGACCGGGAATCGAACACGGGCCGCGGCGGTGAGAGCGCCGAATCCTAACCACTAGACCACCAGGGACACGGGGAAAAGCCCTCTCCCGTCTGTGGCGTGCCCGCAGTGCGACCGACGTCGGCTCTGAAAGCGGGGCCAGGCTCGGCAATCTTTAATTGAGACAGAGACTCATCCACCAGCGATTTTAAAACTGCAGTAACCCGTTGAAGACACGACCCCGCCTGCCGTCGTCACTTAGATCTAACCTGCAAAAGAATCACTGCTACAACAGCTTCCGCGACACAATGGTCAGCCAACTGGGGGAGGAACTGTGTTGTGAAAAACTGGAAAGACACAACAGGGAAACCCACCAGGTTCAGTGTCATACAGACTAGTGTCGCTTGACAGACAAAACTTGCAGTACAAGATTTCTAAAGATTCTTCACAATCACAGGAGTTACAGCCATCACACATCGGTGGGTTAACACTCACACACACAAAGAAAACCACATCGCCCAGCACAAAGAAGAAAACAAGACTTACACCAAGTTGAGAGCACTTTGCCGCTGGGGGAACGGAATCACGACTGTCTTCGATATTGACGCCAGGCTTTCCCTACACAAGGCCAGAACCAGACCGTGAAAAGATGGCTCCGGGATGCCCGCGCTGCTCAGGTCGAGCCCGTTATGCCAAAGCAGCCTGTGGCGGGCAATGAAAACTCAAGCAGCCAGTGTGTCTGCTTCCTGGTCTGCAAAGGCTCCCCAGGAAAATCTCTCTTGCGCTTCTGCTGAACTGCTGCTTCATCTACACAGGGGCCCCCGCCTTCTTAATCAAGGAGTCCAATGGCAGCATTAGTCGCAAGTGCTCGTCAGTTCCCACACAGTCGGGGAGGAGCCCGGGACTTGATGAGGACAACGACAGCCAGCTTGGCATTGTTTTCCTCGGCACCTATCAATTATCACAGCAGGGTGTGACGTCCCCGGGGCGTGGGGTGTGAGTGAGGGACAGGAAGCAAGCAAGAGACAGAGGAAGTCAAGAGCCACCACACCCTGTTGCTTGCCAGTAATCACACAACTATGGCCCTCAGCTGATACCCCTTTACAAGTGGGAGACCCTGCTCCGAGTCCAGCCCGAGTGCAAAAGGAGGGCAAAAGGCCCCAGCGAGATTTGAACTCACGACCCCTGGTTTACAAGACCAGTGCTCTAACCCCTGAGCTATGGAGCCACGAGGCTCCAGGTCCTGACTCACGCGCACACAAACGTACCGAGTCAAGCAGCTGGCAACATGAGGGAGACACGGTGCCCGGCTCAGCTACACAGCGGAGAGAGCAGAGAAAGGACGCCACGGCGAAGCTGAAGTCTTGCACAGGCCCATGGAAGACACCGAAGATCACCAAGGGAATCGACAGTCGCCCCGGCTCTTGTGTGGTTCCATGGTGTAATGGTTAGCACTCTGGACTCTGAATCCAGCGATCCGAGTTCAAATCTCGGTGGAACCTTTTGTGGCTGACATTGGAATTGGTGTCTGGAATGCCAAACGGGAATTCCCGCTGAAATAAACGGGGTGGGGGGAAAAAAGCCACGCTTCCCTGACCAGGAACTGAACTTGGGCCGCAGCGGTGAGAGTGCCGAATCCTAACCACTAGACCACCAGGGACACAGGGAAAGGCCCTCTCCCATCTGTGGCGTGCCCGCAGCGCGACCGACGTCGGCTCTTAAAGCGGGGCCGAGCTCGGCAATCTTGAATTGAGACAGAGACTCATCCACCCGCGATTTTAAAACTGCAGTAACCCGTTGAAGACACGACCCCGCCTGCCGTCGTCACTTAGATCTAACCCGTAAAAGAATCACTGCTACAACAGCTTCTGCGACGCAATGGTCAGCCACCTGGGGGAGGAACCGTGGTGTGAATGACTGGAAGGACACAACAGGGAAACCCACGAGGTTCAGTGTCATACAGACTAGTTTCGCTTGACAGAAAATGAAATCACAAGTAGCCAGTGTGTCTGTAAAGGCTCTCCAGGAAAATTTCTCACGCTTCTGCTGAACTGCTGCTTCATCTACGCAGGGGCCCCCGCCTTCTTAATCAAGGAGTCCAATGGCAGCATTTGTCGCAAGTGCTCGTCAGTTCCCACACAGTCGGGGAAGAGCCCGGGACTTGATGAGGACAACGACAGCCAGCTTGGCATTGTTTTCCTCGGCACCTATCAATTATCACAGCAGGGTATGACGTCCCCGGGGCGTGGGGTGTGAGTGAGGGACAGGAAGCAGGCAAGAGACAGAGAAAGCCAAGAGCCACCACACCCTGTTGCTTGCCAGTATTCACACAATTACGGCCCTCAGCTGATACCCCTTTACAAGCGGGAGACCCTGCTCCGCGTCCAGCCCCAGTGCAAAAGGCCCCGGCGAGATTTGAACTCGCGACCCCTGGTTTACAAGGCCAGTGCTCTAACCCCTGAACTATGGAGCCACGAGGCTCCAGACCCTGACTCACGCACACACAAACGTACCGAGTCACGCAGCTGGCTACATGTGGGAGACACGGTGCCCGGCTCAGCTACACAATGGAGAAAGCAAAGAAAGGACGCCACGGCGAAGCTGAAGTCTTGCACAGGCCCATGGACGTCGCCCCAGCTCTCGTGTGGTTCCATGGTGTAATGGTTAGCACTCTGGGCTTTGAATCCAGCGATCCGAGTTCAAGTCTCGGTGGAACCTGTTGTGGGTGACATTGAAATCAGGACCTGTGTATGGGATCGTGGGCTGCTTTCCTTGCGTGCTCTGCTGTGGGCAAAGAAACCTGCTTTTACTCATCAGCCTTTCTAGGACCTGCAAGATATCACCCACTACTGCAGACGATGGAGTGTACAGCAGACATGCGTGTATTTTATGACAGAGGTTCCTGCGTCGTCAAAATACCCGGAACACCTCCTCCGAGTTCAACGTCTTGCACGGCTCTAAGGGTAACAAACGGGGTGTGGGAAAAAAGGCCACACTTCCCTGAACGGGAATCGAACACGGGCCGCGGCGGTGAGAGCGCCGAATCCTAACCACTAGACCACCAGGGACACGGGGAAAAGCCCTCTCCCGTCTGTGGCGTGCCCGCAGTGCGACCGACGTCGGCTCTGAAAGCAGGGCCAGGCTCGGCAATCTTTAATTGAGACAGAGACTCATCCACCAGCGATTTTAAAACTGCAGTAACCCGTTGAAGACACGACCCCGCCTGCCGTCGTCACTTAGATCTAACCTGCAAAAGAATCACTGCTACAACAGCTTCCGCGACACAATGGTCAGCCAACTGGGGGAGGAACTGTGTTGTGAAAAACTGGAAAGACACAACAGGGAAACCCACCAGGTTCAGTGTCATACAGACTAGTGTCGCTTGACAGACAAAACTTGCAGTACAAGATTTCTAAAGATTCTTCACAATCACAGGAGTTACAGCCATCACACATCGGTGGGTTAACACTCACACACACAAAGAAAACCACATCGCCCAGCACAAAGAAGAAAACAAGACTTACACCAAGTTGAGAGCACTTTGCCGCTGGGGGAACGGAATCACGACTGTCTTCGATATTGACGCCAGGCTTTCCCTACACAAGGC